>NW_019524532.1:241536-285481 GCF_002814215.2 Seriola lalandi dorsalis | reverse complement strand
GGGGTGGGGGTACGGTGTGTGAGCCATAGGGAGAAACCAGTTCCATAAAATATTACCCATATTACCCTCTTGTTATGCAACCATTCAGAGCAGTTGTCAGACTCCATAGCTCCTATGAGGATCTACAGTTGTGCTCTCTCTCAAGGTAATTTATATTTGACGCTGGCCTTTGATGCAAACTTTTAATGAATATAACAGGGATCAGCTTAACAAAGCTCACAACACGGAGCACCGGTGCTGCTTTAGTTCTGCGGGGTACATTTTAGCAACTATCCTGTTCAGCGTATGCCCTTCTCTGTTGGTGTGCTTCAGCTTGTGAGAAGCTTTTATCCATGTTTGACAGGTGTTATCATGATTGCCCACATTGCTTCCTTTCTTTTCTCAGGTTCTTGTGATCAGTGTTCAGTTGGGCCACCAACTATATGAGGTGTATGTGTGTATGTGTGTGTGTTGCCCTTGTATTTTTCAGTGTAAATGTGGCACTTAGCTGCTATTGTCACAGTCAGTGTACTGAGCAAGTACAGTGTTATCTTTGTACTTTTCCATTAAGACCACATCATGTGCTTGTATGTGTATGAGTCGAAGTTTGTATCACAATGAATTTGAGCCTCCCACAATAAAATAAAATGGGTTTTCTCACCCTGTCTTGTTTGTCAGTAACCTCTGAATCTATGAGTCATATTCATCATAATCAATTGCATTTTCATGAATAAAATCGTATGAATAAAACTGCTGTAATATTATGAACATTTTCCTATGTGTTCTTCAACACGAAGGACAAAACTAATTATGATTACGATGTTTTACTTTATCCCTTTCATTTAGGAAACTCTGCTTTTAGATAATTGCCATATTAATAAAGACATATCATACCGTACCATACCAGACCATTATCATAACACTTAAAGCTGCTGAAGTAGCCTAAAGGCTATTACAAATAGGTGCTAGTGCCTAGAGAATCTCTTCCTCTCTTCTGCTTCTTCTTCTGGGTCAAAAGAGCTTCATGAACCTGTCTGCTTTTGAGACCCACTGACTTCCTTACTATTAGATGATTGGCGATTTGGTAATTAAGCTTTATTATACTGTTGATCTCAGTTTCCCTCCAGGTCACAGTGTGTGTACAAAATGTTTTCTCTGTATTAATCATCTGTGAATACCTCAGTAAGTGATTTATTTTCAAAGTGGCTTGATATTTCGTTTGTATGGTATGTCATGTCGATTAAAGATGCTTAAACAGTTGCTCTGCACCAACTGTAAAAGTGCCACCTAATAAGGGTATGATGCCATTCATACAGCTCCAACTGCCTGAGGACTAGGTCGAATAAATGACCTATCCAACTTAGGGTATTCCATCATAGTCAACTCTGAGTGTAGTATACTCCTGTAGAATACTCCTATTACACGCGGTAGATGCCATTCCTCAGTTTGAAGATTTTACTGGTACACATGCCCCTAGTGGTGTGAAAACTTTTGTTACACTCCCTGTGGAAATCTTTTCAAAATCTGAACTGCATAGAAATGAATGGTGGTCAGGCTGAAAACAATGTAGCTTTTTTCATAGCATCCAACAAGCTCTTCAGAATATGTTTTTTTTTTTCCACTTGGAAGCCATGCAGAAAATGTTCAGTAACTAAAATTTACCAGTTTCATTGAAACATAAAAACCCCGAGAGCATACATGTAAGTGCACATGGAATGTTCTCTTTATCATTTTTGAAAACATTTACAACTATTTGAGACAAAAGAAAAAAGTTACAAACAGAATTGACCTGCAGTTTGCGTCCATTTTCAAAATGTTACATAAATAAAACTCATATTTATAAATATCTCTTTTTTTATAAACATATAAATAGTTTTTTTTTTAAACATAAATACATTTATGCAGGGGAAGATGAAGTACATGAATGTACAGCAGCAGCAACAATATACAGCTTTGCAGTTTGTAGTTTTTACACCTTTGCCTGCCATCTTGTCGTATGCATCTGTGTTTGTATCCGTTGACCATTTTGTATGGTATACATATATGTATATATACCTGCATATTTAATATATATATATATATATTTATATGAGGGTTTTGTAGCATTGTTATCTTAGTCTTTGTTTATGCTGGTCGAGGTGCCTTTCGTACCGAAAATCTGTCACTTGGTGAGTTTTTCTTCTTTTTCCCCCTCAGTTGATAACAAACTGAACCTTCTGGTGTCCAAACCTATCGTCCAGAGATCTAGAGAGAGAGAGAGAAGAAAGAAGGAGGAGTGAGGTTAGACTGAGCTTTAAGAAAAAACAAATAAACACATGCTCATTTATTCTCTCATCTAGCAGTTTTAATCTAATGCCTGCTCATTAGATCATTCTGGGAATCTCCAAATTTACTTGTCAGCTTTATGCTCCGTTAAAATGCTCTCCCTGACTCCTCACCTAACCATTTCACCTCTGACAAACGCACGTACAACACGGACGTTAACATTTTTGATACGCTGCAGCCTGTTGGAAGGAGAGATGGGTGTCAACTGATGAAAAACACACATACTCATTAAAGTTAGTCACAAGATCCCCCCCCCCCCCCCTCCCCATCAGGAACTCATAGCTTGCCACAACCACAAAAAGGCCTCAGGACTAATTGTGCGCCACCTAACTTCCTCATTACTTTACTCACAGCCACAGCCCCTTTGTTGTTTTCCTCAAATCACTTGAGTAAAGAGAATGGGTTTCCCAGAAAGGTCCCGGCCACCACAGGGTGCTGTGTTTTCAAGTGTGTGTATAAATGTATGTGGGTCTGCATCACCACTTCCTTCCTCCATCCCTCCCTGTCCTCTTTTATCTTGAACATGATATATCCCTCTTTTTTTCTAGATCAAGCAGATGGGACCATTCATAATGATGCGCATAAATACAAGAGCTGACTTCCTAAAAACCCACTGGACTGTTTCCCATACATCAGTTTTCATCAGTCTAAGTGGGCTTTCCTGCAGTCTTAAGGGAGTTCCTGTCCGAGGAGAACACTGCTAGACCCCTCCATGCATCTTAACATGATCTCAAGTATCAAGTTCTCTGATTATGAGGATTCAGTCAGACAGCCGTGTGTTCAATGTGTTGTGCTTAATGTGATTCCCCCCATCAAGCTGACCTTTGATGCAGACTGAATTAATCACCTGAAAGTCATCACTGTCTGTTTGTTGTACTGTATATTGATGTCACTAAGAGCTGATTAGTCTAAACTGGCCTAAGTGTGGATGCAAAGCTCACAGTGTCCTGAGACGACATCAAGAAAACACTATAATCTGACTTGAACATCTTTTCTTTGTTGGTTATTTCTTTCTCTTTCCCTTTCTTCCTTCCTTCCTTCCTTCCTTCCTTCCTTCTCTGCATCTTTACACTTGACCCACTGCAGACCTTTGATAACACAGAAAACAGCTTCAGCGTTTTCTCCCTTTCTTATTCTTTCACTTTCACCTTTCATCCTTAGATGACCACTGGTAACTACTGTACATTTGATGTGTTCTTCTTCTTTAGTTTCCTTCTTTTACTTGTATCATCCATTCATTCGTTCTTCTGCACAATCTTTTATTTCTCTCTTAATTGTTTCTTTACTCCTCCTTCTCATCTTCCCTCCATTCATTCCTCCACATTCCCTCTTCCTTTTTACCACCCTGGCTCTGTTTATTTATCAGTATGTCAGGTTATCTATCTAAAACTGAAGTGAGACAGTGATTTGAAAGACCACTCACCATCACAGCGCAGGTCCAGCCCTAGCAGCCCATGCCGCTGATGGTCCCTATCCTGTCCATCTTGTGTCCGAAGCAGCCACTCCGCGACGTGGAGCCCCCTTTCTTGTTTCCCGATTTGTGTCTCCTCGGCGCGGGTTGGTCGTTAAGGAGACGAGCCCACATCCCTCTGGCGCGGGTGTCCATGCGTAAATCTCGCAGTAACCGTATCCGAGAGCGCACAGCATCTAGCCGCCTCTCCCTCTCCTCCGACTCCAGAAACTCCGCCAGCTCCTCGCCCAGCAAACTTCTAAGAGACTGCAACAGAGATAAAAACGATGTCTCCCTTAGGCAAATACGTTGTGCAAAGAGATATGCTTTTGATAAGATGGAAATACATGCTCGGTGCTTGTTTGAGCAGAACAATGACGTTTGATTTTGAGAAAACCTCAACTAAGTGCGTAATTAAGCACTTTCAAACACGTGTGCATTGGCCAAGAGGTAAAAAAAAAAATGTTGCCATTTTTTTAACGCACGGCTCTATATGACTGACTGAGATGGAGAGTGGTTCTGTCTGGCCAAAAATGAAGTTTTGACAAGATTCAACCTCAAATAATAATAAAATAATAAATCCTGAACATTCATTTTTACTAAGTGCAGCTACAGACCATCTCTGACACTTTAGACATAACTGTTGTCCTCAGTAATGAGTCATATAAGACAGGTGCCTGTAGCCGGCTCTTCTGGTCTGAACGCTGTTCTATCAACATGCAGTTGTCCGAAATTCTTGCCATGTGAGCTAATCACTAAAATTCTTATTTCAAATACTTATTCTGTGTTATTCAGTTGATTCCACGGGGTAATTACGCACAAAACGTTTCGCTTGCTGTAGTTTAATATTGGCGAACAATTGGAAAAGATTCGTTCAAAGTTGAACCTGAATAGCTTTATCCCGGAAAGTCGTTCGTTATGTTGCTCAAAGTGTTCCTTTTTTAATTCTAATGCTTTCTTTCTTCTTTTTGTTTCCTTTTGAGTTGCCACATTACTTCAATGTGTGCGCTTAAACACTAAAAGTGACAAATGATGCTGGAGAGCAGAAATACGGTGGAGATGATGTTAGACATCACTGAAACATGCTGTCTCTTTAGAAGTAAAGTGCTAGAAAAAAATTTGCTTGGAAGTTTTAGATTGAGAGAGTGGAAAAAATTGCCTTCGTTGAATTGCTAGGCATGACTGAAATTATGAAATATGATGCGTAAAACAAACAGTCTTGGGCGCCCGAACCACAGAACAGCTGTTCACTCAGCATTCAGCTTCCATCAGCTAATAGTGCGAAGCCTCAGTTCTCAATATTAAGAATATAAGTAACCTCTTCTTACCTTCTGCTGTGCCTGAGATAAAGGTTTTGCCCCCATCCTTACAGAAAGCAGGGTGACCATAAGTCCACAAGCTACCAAGTACGACAAGTTCATTTTGACAAGTCTCGTGTTCTTTAAGAGATTCCTCTGCGCTCAAGTTCAGAAAGAGGGACAGTAGCAGCCAGTCAGCTGTTAAACATAAGAGGCTTCAGTCCGTCCTTTACTCCAAAGCTCCTCAAGTGCTCCTCTAACTCTGTGTATTAGTCCTCACCGCTTTATAGCCAGCCCATGGTGATGTCATGACAACCTGCGTAATGGTCCTCCTTCCCAGCCAAAAGCCTGTTTTCTCTACCTGCCTCTGAGCGCGTCATGCCAGGGATTAATTAAATGATACAAGCTCCGGTCATCGGGGCTTTGGGGGAAACAAGATAGGCTATGAGCTATCAAAATGCACTTTTTTCTCTTTTCTTTTTTTTTTTAACTTTATACCTCTGGCTGAGATACAGCAGCTGAAATCAAAGGTGATCTCAAAGGCTGATGGTTAAGTGCTGAAGAGCGACTTTGGCAGATAAATTACTTCTAAGATGCCAGCCGCCTGCGAAATATCTTAACAAGTCATATATTCTACTGTGCGAATGAGACTGCCATATTTAGGCTACTTGATGGGTATATTGAAAATTGAAATTGTGCCACCGGAACTAAATAATTACATATTTTCCGAGAAGTTCGTCTGATCAAATGGAGTTTTCTTAATCTAAAGACTTTCTTGAACCGATCTTAAACAAGTGAAATTGCACCAGAAATAAACGGATGTCTTTGCCTCCTTAAAAGTGAGATTTTAACTCTCAAACTGAAACTGAATGACTGGTTAATGAATATGACTTTTGCGGTTTGATGGAAAGAATGCAGGTAACACGTTTGTGTTGCAACGTATCTTTTTACGCATCTGTGCGCAAAGAGATTACTGGAAAACTGAGTTGGTGACACGTGTCACCATGGTACAGTCATAGTGAACTGGATCTGGTGGTTAAGAGATGGAAGCCTCATCATAAAGGAATTATTAATGTGTCTTGATTTGGATGGCTTTAGTTCATGTGTGATGTTTCTGGCTTTGTGGATCTTGGAGATCTACATTTTGTAGTTTGGTGTTTACTGCAGTGAGACCTGTGGCATCGCACTAGGTACTTGGCTGAGGCTACTGAGGCTATTGTATGTGCCTCCATCCAGATCTCTGCACACAAAAAGAAGGCTGATTGAGACTCTTGTGGTTAGTAACCTTCTGTTAATGTTACAGCTTCTGAACCCTACATTAATAACAATTACTCCTACAGTGTCAGTCCAGAATATATATTGCATCAATAGAGCATAATAAAGGTCCAGAACAGAAGAGAACACTTTGAGTTTGAATCTTTCTTGAAATATTCGGGTGCTTAGTGAACTACCTGACAATGATTATGATTGTAAAAGGCTGAGGATGCCTTATTTCCGGTAAGAGAAAGCTTTTCAGAAAATTCTTTGTAGCAACAAAGAGGTGCAGTATAGAAGAAGTTGAACTGAGTACAACCCTAAAGACTCATCCTCTGATACAGTGTTGACCCTATCATTGATGCTTGATTACCTGGTGACAGGAATTTGTTAATCTGTTAATCTAATATAATACCACGTAGTCTCATCTAATTTTAGGAGAAATTATATTATATTATATAATATTATTATATTCCATTATAAATGCAACGGTTACGGCTTCACCCAGAGCAGGAATGTTCTAGAAGTGTGTTAAAACAAGTCACAATTGGCACATTACTTTACTGGTGTCAGGAGTTCGACAACTTATTGAGGAGCCATGAAGTGAAACCATCTCACCCCATTGAGAGACTGATTTACTTGTATTAAGAAAATGATGTACACACTGTGAGGTGAAACAAAAGGCCTCATTAAAACGGTCTTTTTTTTGCGGTGTGGAATGATTGCGGAGCCGTCCGGGCCCTGCAGAGCAGAGCTGCAATCTTAGGCAGCACCATCTGTTTTGGAACACAGAGTGGCAGTATTTGCTGTGCCGAAAAGTGAATACCCCATCATACTGTAGTCGCATGTTTACTGGATCAATACCATCCTGTAAAAATAAGCCTTTGTTCACAGTAAATTGCGAGTATGTGAAAATCCCAATGGGGTAGAGCAGATTAGGCATAAGCCATGGTATGAAAGAAAAATTCATAAATCCCAAATTTTCTGTGTGATGTTCATATTTATTTTACTTCTAGAGTTTTACCAGCCTTAAAACGTGAATCTAGAAAGTGCACTGTATGCAACAAAGGTGGTGTTTGTGTGATAGACAGCAGCAGTGATGTTGCCCTTGACATCCACTTGCTTAGGCCATCCTAAATACTGTATGTCAGCCTTCCCAACATGTACTGCTCTTTTTCTTTGGTTGCACACCAGGGCATGACTGATAAGGAGAATTGTCACTTATTGTAACTTAAAGTTTACAATAAATATCCATGATCTTATTGAACTTTTCATGAAAAAAAACCCACCAAATATTGCCATGACTTCACATGGTAAAATGTGCCAAAAAGTAAAAAGTTTAATCTTTTTTTCTGCTGCATTTCTCAGGAAGGAACCAATATCTGATATTTACTGTTATAAGAGGCAAAAATCCCTCCAATATATCACCAAGAAAAACATATTTTACATGTTACACGGGACAGGAGACAAACTACATTGTTTGCAGTGTAATATAAAAAGTTATGTTCATGTCTGACAAATGTAAATCCAAAAAAGAAAAAAAAAAAAATTAAGCAGGGCCTAAAAAGTCAGACTCGAATTCAGACTTGTGTGTGGCTCGTCTGTTGTGTGCCCATAGGTAATATTTTATTCTTTCTTCCTCCTCAAAATCTTTTCTTTTTCCAGCGGTTGGTGCTTCTGCACTGCACTTCTAAGAGATTATTTCTGAACGAAGCAATGTGTTGTCATGCTTGTTTGAGTTTTAGTGGCTGGTGCTCTTTTCTTCTGCTTCTGCTCAGCCATGGTGATTATCATTACCCAGCTCTTCTATTCATTCCTGAATGCCCAGGAATAAATAGAAGAATTGCTGGGCAGAATTTTCCCAGGAAAGAGCAACCAGACACTACAACAACAGACTCAAAACCTCTCATGAACTGGGAAACACTATTGTGTTATACTGTATCAACCGGCAACAGTATCTAGCAAACCAGGCTGATATGAAAATATTGCAGTTTTACTATAAATGATTGTGTAAGGAAAATGAAACTTCCCTGCATGTATGTGTTTGTTCACCAACTGGGTCTGTAAGGACAAAGGAGTTCACGTCAAACAGCAGATTAGAGGTGAATTTATTAATTCAGAGAATATTTACTGAACATGCATACTTTTTTAACCTCCGCCTTGCCCTCTTATAACACAGCACAGAGGCACAGTTTGACACATTTCCCTGCTCAGTGTGAGCAGTCCTCTACCTTTAAGCCACTGCAGTGGGGAATTGTAAGGGTGATGTGCTTTGGTCAGGGGCACCATGACAGTTACAAAGTTATCGCTTACTTTGATTCGACAGTTGGCATAAAGACTTTTACGAATATCATATTCAGAATAAAATAACACTCCCACTTCGCCATTGTATGTCCCCGCCAACCAGCCAAGTTGCAGTTAAAATGTGTGTGTATTCTTGAGTTGATCAGTTCATCCTTGAGTCAGAGTGACATTTGTACCAAATTTGAAGGGATTCCCTCAAGGCGTTACTAAGATATTGCCTTCATGAGAATGGGACGGACGGACAAACCGAAAACATACTGCCTCCTGCTACGGCTGTCACGGAGACATAAAAACACAGTGAAATCAAATGAATGCTGCTGGAGCAAAGTAATGCAAGAGTGGGCCACTTGAAATATGGTAATGATCTACACTTTTTGTGTTCACACTTTTTAAGATAAACACAAAGCTTGTGCTACAGAAAATGGACCAGACTCAGTGAATAGCTCCCTAAGCTTAACATGTCCTATGATAACTATTAATTTAGCTGTACAGACTAATGAGCAGTGATAACTAACATGTCTTTGGGGTCATCAGGTGGGAACCTCCTTTCACCAGTGTTTCGTCTAGTTGGTCCCACAACACCTCCAGGAGGCTAGACAGTGATCACTGGCGTCCCAGAGTCACTCCCCTAATGCCAGCCATCACTGCTCCTCACACCACCATTTTCTTTATCTTGCCTATGCTACCACAAACAACACCATCATCAACTCTGACAAAACACACTAGCAGATTCAGCAGATTCTAAACTAATGCCCACATAGCAATAAATGCTGAATAGCTTTATGAAAAAGAAAAATATATATAAATGTTATTAAAAGAGTGTGTAACATTGCAATGGTACTAACGTTGCCTGTTTGTTGTCATAGATGTGGGTGTGGTAAACAATGCATAAACCATTTTGGATGTACCTGATGCTCTTATTCACTTTTATTTGAAATCGGTTAGCTCCCAGTGGTGTTGAGTGACATATCTGTTACCTGACTGTCTCTTACAATGCACATAGAAGCTTGTAGCTCTTTTGCACAAGAATATGCTGGGAAAATGGACAGTATCAGTCATCACATTTTATCCCTGTACATTTAATGTAGTTACTGACACTCATACGGTATGTTTGTGGTGAGCTGAGAAAGTTAGATGCAATGGCCCATGAAAAATTTTGATATGTTCAAGTGCAAGTTTCCAGACCTGGGCTTGCCCTGTCATCAAGATTTTGTCCAAAAATGACAGACTCCATGCTCTTTTGCAGCTTTTTGTGGCAGTGGGGTGCCGCAATGCCAGCTATCGTCAGGAGAGATGCTTTTGTTTCCCATACTTAAGACGAAAGGAAGTCTCATTGAGCTCTTTATATGAACTAATTGAGGGTTTGCCCCTTTCAGCAACTGCAACTGGAAAATCCCACTCACACTCTGAGGTACCTGTAGTGAGAGGGAGTAGAGGATGCTGGGTCTCATGGGAAAGCCACTTCATATCTCAATGACGACAATGTGAAGCTAGTGAACTCTGCTGACCTTGTGTCCGTGACGACTCCTCCGGTTTTTGCAAAACATTTTTCTCTGATTGCTAAATCCTTTATTTTGAATTTTAACAAGTAAGTGACACATTCTTCCTTAATGCCGCAAGTGTTGTGTCACAAGTTTGTCTTTTTTTGTATAGTTTAACAATGTTACACTCTTTTCCCGATGACATCACATGGGTTACTGAGAGCACCTATTTTGCTCTGTCCTTTTGTTCCCTCCACTTCTCATTCTGCCTTTCCCACAAAGTCTTATCCGCTTAATTTTCAATAGATTTTTCAGCTTTCATGTGGTTAAAAAAAAAATGAAGCAACTTGACTGGTTTGCATTAGGAAGCCATACAAACCATCGGACTGGCCATGTGTTGCAGTAGCCTTTGCAGTGAGTGTCTATGGGAGGATTGAGTGTCTTGGTTCCTCCTCTGGGGTTTGTGTAAGACAAACTACAAGGCTGTTATGGTCCTATAAATAACGGTTTTATTGCGAGGGGAATTTTAATGCTTTTTACATAAGTGCTCTGAAGGCTTTCGCATCTGCCAATAACAGGCTTACCTTCAGTGGCGAGGGATGGTTACTTAAGACTCATGTATATACACTTACCATGGTAAAGAATTAACTTTTCTCCAGAAATACTGTCAGTTTTTCCCTCTTGATTTCATGTTTTGTGGCCTTCTTTAGGTGGCAGATTTAATGAACTAAGAAATTTAACATTTGTTTTATGTGGAGTGTAAATAGAGCACGTATTAGATTTACATCTAAGTGTAATTAAGGTTTTGTGAATTAAAAAAAAAAATTTGACTGGAGCCCTCAAGTGTAAAACTGGTATTGTGAGTACAGTAAATTTCCATTTGTGCATGTGATGATCCAAAATGTCAGCATGTGTTAGTATCATTCTGTAGTTTCATACCCACACACAGATGCAAATACCTTTTGGCACAAATGCTCCTTGGAAAGCGGTGAACATTTGCATAAAAAATCATTCTCAAATGGACACTAACTAACACAAGACCTGTGCTGTGAGTCACAGATCTTGGTTTGTGTGTTTGTCAGTGGTTGGATACAAACACAGACACATCTTTTTTGCACAGTTTTTCCATTGGAAGGGATGAATGTGCATCCACCAATCACATCACTGTTCCTGTAGCTAATCAGAAGGCAGTGACATTTAACCTTTAAGTTATCTACATGAGACTTTCAGCTTTGTGACTTTGTGCACAGAAAATGGGAATTTAGGGGAATTTGTAAATCTTATAAAAATTGTGAATAACATGCACTTTTTTCACTCTATACTTTACATAGTGACCATTTTCTTTTTCTCTTCACTTTCAATTTTAGGATCCAGTGATTGAGTTAGTTAAGTTATGATACAACGCAGGTCTCAACCTCTTTCTCACTGGAGGATAGAAGGCCTCACAGGCCATCTTCCCCTCAGCTACTGAGTCTTTAGGAGTGGTTGAAGTACAGTTTGCTAAGGTGGAGGTTTGTGTGGGGAACATCTTTTTTAACTCCTGGCTGTATGGTGTCAACGTTTTCTGTTGCACCAACATATTAATTCAATTGTTCTTTGATCAAAATCACTTTGTTTCTCATCTAGGAATATAAACGAAATCTAAACTGAAAAGAACTCTGATAAAAGTCACTATCACATCACAAATGTGATTGCCAGGGACCCCCACGGATCAAAGATAGATGCCTGGAGATCCTTCTTTAGGAATTACTGTACTTTGAATAACAGAGGAATCCCTGTTATAAAACCACAATGTCACATGCGTTTTGATGGATTTTAAGACTGCCAGTCAGTTATGTGTCACAGACCCAGTAATGCAGGTGCAACAGTCTGGCAGATGACTTTTCTTCAGAACGGTGGAACCCCGCCAAAATATTGTTCAGCATTGCTCATGCATGAAGCCAAATACAAAGGACGAAGAAGCCACAAGTGGAATATCCTCATATGAACAATAGAGTTTTATTGCCCGTTCCAAAACATGCACTTTGTGTTTTTACTTTATTGTAATTCCATAACCAAAATATACTGAGGATGATTTTTGAGGAGACACTGAGATGACTAAAAAGCGGAAAAAGTTCAGTCATCTACAAAATGCTCAAATTGTCTGTGAGATTTAACATTTCATGATATCATAAAACAGCCAAAGCAATGCAAGTGAAAACCACGGCCAAATTACAGGCATGCTGAGAGACAGCAAAAAAGATAAAGTGAACAATAATGCCTGTTCCCTGTGAAGATTTTAATTTAGAAAATGCTGCGCTACATGTAATGGCATGCCACTGCTGACTATTTAGCCTGCTGTTCATATATCTAACTCTATTGCCAAAAATACTCCACAGATTGTGTGTAATTTTTTGCTCTCATGGCATATTGTCTCAGTCGCAAAAACATTCCAATCTGGAGGCACAAGGAAAGGACATATGAAAGACGCTCTTAGGTCAGGAGCTATTCTTGTACATATTTTGTTTTCTGGACCACAAGAGATGCTGTCTGGCTCTTATATTGCTGGGTTTGTGTTTAGCAGTTGAAATGACAGTAACGGCAAATACACAAATTGCTAACATCGCTAAATACTGAGCCAATGATATCGGTGTGGCAGCATGTTTCTCTTAATGGCTTCATTTTTATAGATAGCAACAATCATAATAGTAATTATTGAGATGTTAAAATCGCCCCCGTTATTATTGATGTCACTGCCAATGTTACCATTACTACTAAAATCATAAAAGTGAATAATATACAGACTGTCTAAAGGGCATTTATTCCAGTGTTCACAGCATTGCCACACATACTTGGTGGCAGAAATGTTTTTCTAAGCCACTCTAACACTGGTGTGTCACTTGTGTTTTTCAAACCATGTGGAAAAATGCGTGTTTGGGGTTTGGGTGGCACAAGCTGTGACAAAACCACATGGAAACAGGACATTTCATCGCAGATATATAATCTTGGATCAAGGTTCCAAATAATTCGCTTGACTGTAAATGAAGTGTCCTTTTTTGCAGCAGCACAAACACACTGTAACACACTGTTTCCCTAATTATATTTTTATTTGAGGACAGTATTTCCCCAATATCTAATTTATGAGTAATTACTTTTAAAACTTGCAGTGAGTCATGAGGATGTAAAATATGTCATTTATGGTTTTGCAAGTATTAAAAGCCATTTTCTGCGCTCAACAGAATCCAACCTGCTGCTGTACTCAACTGTACACCATTCCACTGAAACACAATCTTTTAATAATCGTATAGAGCGAGCTACATAAAAGTATACTCACAGACTACTATCAAACAGTTCATGTAGAGCATCATTTAATTGGTGTTCATTTTACAAACTGTTGCGTGCTGAATTTTGTAGGAAAAAAATGGGTTTATTTGCTTCTCGAGCACCACTGAACTAAAGTGACACTCAATACAACACCATTACAGGAGAAAGCAAATGTAACCAGCCAAGACACTAAGGTGTGATACAATTACTTGACCTACGACTAAAAAACAACTTCTCTGTGTGACAAATGATTTATAAATCACTCCTGTCGTAACGTTTGATGACAAACTGCATGCAGGGTGTGATGTAACCCAACAGCAGCTGAAGTTAAAATACAAAGCTGTAGACGCTTCACGTGAGGTCACTACTTTACAACGCTTCAAAAACAACAAGGAATGTGTGTCAGGACGACCACAAAGGAAATTCAAAGGCTTGGTAAAGGGTTTTAGGGCATCTAGCTAATGTTCCTAACCAGGAGCTGCTTAAAATTAGTCAATGAGCAAAGCGTCTTCGACAGGGTAATTTAACAGTGTTTTAATTGAATAATGAAAAACAGGTATTAAAAATCGCTCTTGTGAACTGATATAAAAATAAAAATTAGACCTGAAAATATAAAGCTGGGTGTTCAAACTGAAAACAGCACTGGGTTAAAAAAAACAAAACAAAACAAACGGAACAAAACAGAAAAACAAGGGGCTATGTTGGTGGGGGCCTGTTGTTTCACGTACCGGTGAGACAATATAATGCAGCACAGGAAGATCGATTTGAATCATAAATCAATGACTTTGAAGGCTCATCAAATGTCAAAACATTGCTCAATGGCTTAATACTACAAGGAAGAGTTTTATATCTCTGATAAGTTATTACAATGATAATCATTCTATCCTCTGTCTCAAAAAACACAAGGGAAAAGTAGAATTAATGTTACAACGCAGTCTACCAAGAATGTGAGCATGCATGTTTGTAGGTGCAAGTAAATGAATGAGAGGACGTTCCATGACTGTTTGAACACGGCTTTAACCTGAGAAATTATTTATAAATATCTTATGCACTTGTAAAATTAACTTACTAAGAAACATACACTTTACGTTTAATACCATTTACCACTTTTCACACTTACTACAACTACTGACCACTTATTATTGTGTTTGATTTTATTATGTATTTTCTACATTCTGGGCTCATTATCTTGAAATGTTTTTGTAATTGGTTGCTTGAAGGAATGTAGCTAATTATTATTTTTCTTAACGATTAATCTGAGGATTATTTTCTCAATTAATCGAATGATTTAATATTTTCCCAGAGTCTGGGGTGGGTTCTTCAGATTCCTTGTTTATTCCACTATCAGTCCTAAACACCTAACTATCAAGTTTCCTGTCATATGTGACAAAGAAAAGCTGGAAATGTTCACATTTTAGAAGCTGAAACAATAGAATCCATCTGCTTGAAAAATTATTGAAATGATTAATGGATTGTAAGTATAGATGGCAATTAATTTTTGTTGACCAACTACATGATAATCAATTTCTTGTTTCAGCTCTAGTTACATGTGCAATAACTTTTCCATATGTCTTTAACTGGAAATAAAAACATAAAGTAATCAACATTTTACTTTGTCACTGAAGCCTCTTACCTAAGCCTATTTTTGCTCAAATTTGATTTGGTCCAACAGCTGTCCAGTAACCAAGAGGCTGCAGGTTTAATAACCTAACAGTGGCAATCCCAAATGAACTATTCTGAAGCAAGACACTGATGCTCCTGGAGACCTATCAATGGAGAGTCCTGTGCCCTTACCTCTCAGCTAATATACATTCATGCTGTGTATTTGAGTTTGAAAAAAAAAAAAAACACCTTCCTTCCTCAAGGACAGCAGATAAGGAGAGCAAAGTTTATCTTGGCTTTACCCCCAAAAAGCAGCTGTATATCATGAGTTGCTTTCGGTAGATAAGCAGTTTTAGGCAACGCCATACCTCCAATTTCTGAGCACGATCAGTCAGCAAGAAGGGTGGATTTTTTTTTTTTTTGGTGATAATACCACTGAAAGATTTTTCTTCATGTCACCATAACCTACATTGCCAGATTGCCAGATTCTCTTAGTGAAAAAACTCTGTTGGAAAAGTGAGGGAATGATCTGGCTGACTGGAAATGAGGTGCCATTATGGCTTTGCCTTTCACTGAAACCTGCATTTAGGAGTCTAGCTGCCACTTGGAACCGTGATAGCCACTTGCACACCAGGGCAATTTCAAACCAGTGGCGTGATGACAATGTGAGGTCTAACCCAAATCAGACAAACCAAGCCAGTCGGGTGATGGGGTTTTCAAAATAACCCTCACTCCTAACTTCCATGTGCCTCCTATTTAGTGGGTGATCTCTGACGTCAAGTTAGGTAGACCTGCGCAAAGGCCACACAGGTCTATAATGTGCAAGTTAGCACAGAGCAAAATACAGACTCTTTATATTTACAGTATGTGTGTGATTTGCATATTCTGTAATTTTTGTGTTCTTTTGTGGAGCGAGTGTTTGTGTTGGTGAATACAACACGTTCGAAGTGTTTAGGAGTCTGGATTTGGCTCATAAACTCATTTGCCTCAGGTTTCATTTAATATGCATGGATTTAATCTTGTATGATCTTGCAGACGTAATATTGTTTAATCTTGTAAATTTGATTTAATTGTATGATTTACCTAAGTGAATGCCTTGTTTACCTTTTTGTGACTGCACACAAAAGCACTGCGCAATGACAAGGCAGAGGTCTGGGATCCTCACCCATCAAGAGAAACCTGTTGGCCTCAGACCTGAGAAAAAAGTCTAGATTGATGGCAGTTAACTTTACAGTCAGGAGCTAATTCAATAAAGATCTTTTTTCACCCAGTACGTCTCTATAGCTGAGCCTAAAATGAGACAGGATAGGAGACAGTAACCCAAGCGCTGTGAAAGGGCGTCTGATTTGCTACATTAAAGGAAAACTAGGGCCGTCAAGCAGCGTTAAGCACCGCTCTCATAAACTCCTGTCACATACTATATACTGGCTGTGAATGAACTGCACCATAACCTGTAAGTGACCTCTCTGTCTGTATTATAATTCAGAGGTCAAAGACAGTTCCAGGCTGAGTGGTCAACTTTGGTCAATGTTCATAGACATTATGATGTTTTATCTGACTGGCACATACCGAATTACAAATCTTCCAAATTAATTGTAACCATTATATAGACTAATAACCACAAACATGCCATCAACCAGCAAGTGAAGCCATCTAGGATTAGAGTTAAGGCAAACTGGGGTGGGGTTCTGAATGAGTAGCTCAGTGACCAACTACGCAGTACGTACAGTATTAGTAACTTGACATAAAGTAACAATACAGCTGTGAAAGACAGTCCACAGTGAACAGATGACCATTATTAAACAGGTAAACCATGGGATGTACCACTCTCCACTGTAAGCGGGCAAAAAAACTATAACCAGGAAAGCTATACCCAGGAATACATGCTTTCAACCTACAGGTTTCCTACCATCCTCAAAGCAATGTGGCAAAGGTTTATATGCAAGAACAAAATAATATTTGATTAAGTAGCAAGACAGAGCTTAAATCAGTCATATTCTATTTGCTCTTTGCACAATATGACAATGAATCTGAGCAGGAGCTGGCAGTAGTAGCAGCTGATCAATGTCAGTGTTGATAGTTTAATGGCTGCAATTTCTTATGTCTACCTGAAATCTCATTTAGTCATCCCTTTTTGCAGTCAAAAATAATGTCAGGATTTTATTTTATTTTTTAATTAAAAGTACAGTTTTAATTAAAAAATAAAATAAAATCCTGACATTAAAGAAATATAATTAATATTCAAGGGCATGTTAGTGTCTGTGTTTGATTGACAGCAACTGCCCCGTCAGAGGATCAACAATCAAAGTAAACAAACTTGCCCTGCAGCTTACAAATCATAGGCAGACATCGTTACTTGTTTATCTGCTGGTAATGACTCACTCAATATAACCTTTGTCATGGTACATTAGGAAAGCACAGGTGTCAATAATAAAATTAATTATGGCTGGATTTCATTTAGCTGCTTCACTTGCAGGGTCCTGGTATAATTAATGTTATTAGTAACACCTGTGCTTTTCTTACCCTGACAAGTCACAACGTCTGCTGGCCAATTTACGAATGAAGGCGAGAGCTATCCCTCGGTTTCTTCATCCTGCTATCATCATTTCAACTATTCAAGGTAATCACTGTACATGAAAACACTGTTAAAACTTTAAATAAATGTTTGTTAATCATTTTTGCAACACTCAGTATTTGAAAAGTATGTGTGTTTTGTATTTGTATGCTGTTTCTGGCTAACCCAGTCAGCATTTAAGATAGGTGTTTATTCTTTGTTCTGCTTATGGTGCACGAAAAAGTCTAAACTTGTAAACAAATGTTTGTTCATAATTTTTGCTAATTCATGGTTGCTCAATATGAAAAAATATGTACATTTTGTACTTTTATTGTTTAACAGTTTTCAGATAATGCACTCAGCTGTTTAGCTAGCTACCACAGTTCGTCAAGACATTAAAGTTATTTCCATTTACTTTATCAGTGTAAGAAGCAGTGGCATGCTGTCAGCAGTGCTTGCCCAGTTAAAGCTAAAAATAGGCATCAATTAAGACAATATCTCTCCTTATATCCAAACTCAGAGCAGCTTTCTATCCCATAAATAATCAGATGCCTGTTTGCATTCACCATGCAATTTACTGCCCCCTTGTGGTGACAGCATGGTATTGTGTAAGAAAGCTAGCTTATTACCAGCTATAGTATGAATCGCTTCTGTCATTTTCACGGTTGTGACCTGTTCCATTCTGAAAGGATGGATCTTGTTGGGGGGGTGGTTACATGCACATTGAGGTTAATCCCGGGATCTTTTACAAGTGACTAGATAGCGACCTATGTGCTTGGCAAATTGTCTTGGGCCAGTTTCACAAAGATATTTTAGATTGGTCTGTAGTGTTAGGCCCGTCTTAATTTTGCCTATAGATTAGTCTAATGCAAGTAAAAACGTTTCACAAAAAATAAAGACTGACTAATTTTAAGCCAAAAAATTTGATACCTTACCCCCCAGGCTAACTTAGGCTAAAGACCAAAGTTACAATGGTCACAGACAGTGACGTGCTGACCAGAAGCAGATTAGTTGCAGTAGTTTCCTCTGACACTGCGGGACAGACCTCTCTTCTCGGACCAGACGCAGCTGACCCTTACTCCCCATCTGATTAATTGGCCCCCTTTATGCTGCCCCCTGCCTGTCCTTCTCTGTTGTCTCATTCTGACCGTCCAAAGACAGGGTCGCTAAGAAAAATAAACACCGACAGTACCACTTTTTTCTGAAGCCCGTGTTTGTTGACATGTAACTTGCATTTAAATCGTTAGCAGCTAGCTACCGGCTCAACCATTAGCATACCAAAACCACCGTCACAAAGTAAAACTTTTGTATCTTTTGACTGCTGTCTCCCAATAAATCACTAGAGGCATAATTGGCCTAATGTTACCTGTGTTTTCTGTCTGTTCCTATCGACTGGTAGTTAGCTTCTGTCAGCGCCAGCCGGTGTGGGTTGGTGGGGCTCCAGTCGCAGCGCTGTTGACCCCACATACTCCGCTTTCTCGACCATCGTTTATCCCCCAAAACAGAGGCGACTGCCCATCGCGTATCATAAGTTCCATATTTGTAGTGTTTAAACTTTTTCCGTGGTCCTCCTCCCGTTTTAGGATTTATTCTTTTAAACAATTCTTTCTTTGCATCTTTTGCCATGCTTTACCACACTTTGAAAGTTTTTGATGCTCCTGTCAGCGGTGGGATCAACAGTCTACTGTCGCCCAATTTAAGTTTTTCTTTTTATTGTTACACTCTTTGCTTAATTACCCAGGTAAAACGTCCTTGTAACTGCACTTCCAGTGCACAAACATTTTCAGCTGGCCTGAAAGTTGAGAGTTGAGCGGTTGGAAACAGTGACTGGTCGGCCATTTTTTTTTTTTTTTTTTTAAAGTTTCAATTTACCCAGAATTCGTTGTACCGCAGTTCAATTTAAGGTAGTCAAGGACTAAACTACTTTGTGCAACCAATTGAATTTAGACGTCTTTCTTAAGTTTATTTGCTATATTTGAGCCATAGTCAAAGTCTATCTTCGTGAAACCGGCCCATAATTGTCTCAGCTTCTACCGTTCTGAGATCAGTGCTACTGCATTACACGCATGCGCAGACGTGTGTAAACTAAACTTGGCATTGAGAGGCATGTAGACATAGCATGTAGCATGTAAACCAGCAAATTACACGATTTATCATCTCTGTGCAAGATCTGCAGTAAGTTTGAAACAGAATATTGTTACAAAAGTAGTGGAGGTCCTTTGTAATCCTTCCAGGATTAGCTGAGTAAGTAGTTTGTGTGCATAGCTGGAGAGTAATGAGGCTGATGCCTGGAGCACAGTTAGCTTGATAGTTACAAGTTAGGAGTGGCTGTTTGTGTTACGGCTACAACTCATCAAGACCAAAGTCTCCCCTTCGCATCCCAACTAGAGTCCAGACTATGAGCCAAGAAAGGTTAACAACTCTGAGGCTGGAAAATGCAGGATTCTGCATTGCGACTGGAGTGTGTCATTGTCAGTTAATCAGGTAAATATTTTTGATAGAGGTGATTATTTGATATTTTTCCTCCATACTGCACATTTGATATGTTTGCTCTTAATTCACAAGAAAAATCATAATGCTTATTCAGCCAGTAAAGTGAAAAGTGAAGATGCCCAGGCAGAGATCAGCAAGATGCATGGGAGATACACTCAGCATAGGAAAGACAGGCTGCACAAAACCACGAGATAGGACAGGCCCTGAACTACTGAAGCTACAATAGACAAATGAAAAAGAAAATCTAGACTGTATTTCATATGCAAGATGCAAGTTATGTTGTACAGTAATTAAAAAGAAAATTAAAAAGTTGTTAAAACCACCCTGCCCTGGGACTGAGTGTACTGCCATGCAAATGGTGCTTTTTTCTTTTTTTCTTTTTTATTAATTTGCATTAATACTGGTGTGCTGGTTTCTTCACCCCTCTCCCTCACTAGTCTCCCTATTTTAGGGCACACCACATGAAGCCAACACATCCAAAGGCCAAGAGAGACCAAATTCCTGGTAAGACAGCAAACACCTTTACTGGCATTAGTAATTATAATGTAATTAGATGTTGCTTACATTACTTATTATTACAAAATAAAGGAATAGAATTATTGTAAATCTTAATCACATTGTGACATTCTTTATTTAAATACTAGCTTATACATTATTATGTGTATTATTATTTCATAATTTTTGCTAGATGATAGATATAAAATACCTTTTTAAAGATGTACCTGTCAACAGGAAAATAACTTAAAAAATACAATTTTATTATATGTAATATTTTCTCTAAGGTTGGCTTTGACAACACTGTATGACTGAAACGGATGGGACTAGCAGTTACTCAGATAAACCAGCAGCACTGTAAACAAGCTAATGGCAACAAGTGAAAGGTAAGCACAATTTTCTTACTTCGCTGTCAGAATAAGTTGTCTACCCAGATTGGGTAAACTGCAAGTACATCCATTTTTATTTTTGAGAAAGCTGAATGAACAATACGAAGTAAGCCACTATTAAGACTTATCAATTCCTTGAGGATCCCTTAGGGTTCTAGTATTTGCACTGGGATGAAAGTTAAGCTTTCGCTCCAGCTTTAGCATCAGATTGGAGGTGCAGTATTTAGCCAGGGAGGGGCAAGGGACTGTCTCCTCCTAGCCAGGCCTGACGCCTTAACCAGGCTTTTACAGTAGGAAGGAGTGAAGCACACCGAGGTTTACCACCATGCTGGGATCACCAGTTTAATGGAGGCTCGCCCTATCCCACATTCAAACCCTGCATCTCTTGGCTCCTTTCCGGCAGCTGGGGTATACTGGGGAGCGTTCCCATGGAAAAGCTGTTAAAATGGCCATGGTAGTGAGGATGAGGAACAAGTTTCCATCATGTTCTAAGTAGCTACAAAGAGATTCACATATTGCTCTGCCATATAGACTTCTCTACTGTAAGGTAGTCCTATTAATTGTGTTGTAGTGGGTTTTTAGTGGCCAGTTGGAAGTTTTGTCTGCATTTTCTTCCTGCCTTTTTCCATACTAGTGGTTACAGGTGTGTGTTTTGTCAGGTTTTTTTCCTCCTGACGTTTCAGCTGACATATGAGGGGTCTGAGCGAACTTGTTTTTGCATCGTCTCCATGTTGCTATGCAGACTGACTTTTCCGTTGGCTGGGTTTCACCGTCGTCCTTAAAGACAAGCCTGTTCCTGATTGTTCCGGATCATAAGGCCGAATCAAATTAGGGACTGGTAATGGCCATAAAGTCCATGTCCATTATACTCAAGGGCGTGGGCCCACCTCACATTTCCCATCCGCATTTCCTTTCGTCCCCCTTTCTGAGCGGGTTTGTCAGCTTTTTTTCATTACCAACTAATCTGGAGGATTTGTAACTAAAACAACAAACGCATAAAAAAGCACAAATCAGTGGGAGAGAGTGATGTTCCACATATCAACAGTATGTTCATAATTGGCCAACTCATACATCATGCTTGTTCTTCCATGAGTGGGCCCCATGCTTTGCTGTTGTTTGTAAAATCCAGTAATGTCCTACATTGCTGTGACTCAAGGTACATGTCCTGCTATGTCTTGTGTGTGTTTTTTTGTTTTCAGTAAATATGGAAATCCTACTACCTTTACCCGCTAAGTATTAGTAACTAAAATACTAAAAATCTTAAATTCATTTTCCTGTCTATTACAATTGTAGGCACTTTACACATGATCTGTATCACCATGTGGGAGCATTTGAAACTGCTTAAATATGTAAACAGTAGCCACCATACAATTACTAATTACTAAGTGACTGTGGCTGTTGTTTGGTTAGTTTTATCCTCACATACCCTGTCCCCTGGGCATGTGAACACTGAATTATTGTTTGCTTTAAATATCAATTATTAAAAAGAACCAATTTTGAAATGTTTCCAGACTCCAACTTATGAAATATTGGAAGCTCTGGTGTTATCATCAATTTTTTTTTCTTCTCTGCGGGACCCTTAGGCTTTGAAATTATATTGTGGCATTTTGTTGGCGCAATATACTCCACACTCCTTTGTTTGGCTTTTGATGTTTAAGATCAGCACCGTAATGATTACTTTCTTGCTCAACACCTGTCATTCTAGTTTAGGTTCTCACATATTCTGACTTGCAGAATTCCCTTGGAAATAAAAGCAGATATGATCTCTGTTTACTTTGCTATAGCAGCTAAGTCAGTATCTCTGCTCTGATTGCTCAGTCTACATGCCTTCCTACAGGCATTACAGCAGTAGCAAAGTGCCAAAATTGTGCTGCAATCAAACATTCATTCTTCCAGATCCTCCTAGGACATTACACTTACATCACACTTAATAAGCGATCCATACACAAGGGAACGGTTAAATAATTTTACATGATAGGAATCTTGCTAATTAATAACACTAATTGCTAGGGGTCTTGTCTGATAGCTTGTAAACAAAATGTTTATGCATGGGTTTCATGCAGTTTTTCGCCCAGTCTGCAAAATATACAGATTAGGTTGATTGAAGGATCTAAATTGTATGTATGTGTGAATGTGTCTGTATCCGTCTCTCATTTTCTCATTTATTTAAGCCTTGAATATCATTGAGGTTGCCCTCATTTGCAACGATGTCGAGGTACATAGAAAGTTAAAAGTTCAAATTCAGTGAAAGCAAACTGAGGTGAAGTAGTTTGAGATTGTTGTCTTGAATTGTCCAGGGGTGGTGAGCATGTTGATCATGAGTGTACTGTAGATAATTCCATGTGTTTGATGCACAAAAACTAAGGGCAGATTTTCAAATTTCAAAGTAAACCCACAGGACTTGAAGATCAGGACAGTTAGTAGAGCGAGTTTGGTAGAGTTATGTGGTCCAGTCCAGCATAGATGTTGCTGGTGGCGAATGTCCAGTAAAGGCTTTATCGGTGAAAAGGTTCAAGTGTTTATCATGCCTCTGCGCTCAAGAGAACCAACCAACTTTGCTTTACAGAATACAATGGTGAGTGTCTCAGGGATGAATCTGAGGGCAGAATGATAACCTGAGTCTAGGGGTTTGAGAGCAGAAGCAGGCAGCAGCATGACTGTAGATAATATCACCATAATCGAGGACTGATAGAAAGACTGCCTCAACTATGCTTATCCTACAATGCAAAGGGAGCCTGCATCTGTTTCTGTTCAAAAAGTAAGGTATGATCAATGAGTACACCTTCTTCTCCTCCATCATTCAATGTCCTGCATAGCAAACCATAAGTTACAATAAGTTTGTAACATAATATCTTGTTCTTACATAATTAGCACTTCACTTCTGTTCATATAGTACAACCTCCAGTACATATAACATTACAGTACAGTAAAATGAGTGAGTGTGATTACAATTAGGGATGACAGCTATTCACAACAAAAATTATATCAATATTGTGTAAAATGGTTGTACCCTGTGCTCTCTGCAGAAAGTCTTTTTTATCCCCCATACACTAGGAACATTTACATTAAGTGTAAAGAAAAACCATGTCTGCTTTCATTATTTTTTGGTTCACTATGACATTGAGCTATGTGACATATTATAAAGACATTATCTTATTCCATCCAAACTCATGCCTACATTGTTTTTCTTATTCCTTCACCTAGTTCACAGCTGAACTCTGATTCCATAAAGTGTGTCTTTCTCATCAATGAGATGTGGTATTAATATTAGGTGACAGCAGTGTTGTGATAAATTCTTTTTGCATGTTTATCTGCTCCATGAGTCATAATGTTTCTTTAGGGCCTAACGTTCTAGATTTAATTTGAAAATTTAAAAAAACACTCAACTTAATTCAGAGCATGTTAACATGTGGTGAGCAGTCATATCCAGAGTGACTTTCAGTGACTGAATGAGTGGTTACAGCATTTTGCAGAGGGGCTTTTGGCCAGGACGTACGGCTGTTACTGCAATTGAACCCTTGTCCCCTACACGATGGGACGGTCACTATAACCACTGGGCCACCCTGCCACCTTGAATAATCGTTATTAGGTTCTCCAAATAAGCAATATACTTGTGGAACGGAAGGGAAACCTTTCGGCAGACGTTGAGTGGGTGGCTGTAAAAGCAAGACTTATTCATTTTATAAGACCTGAAGCTGCCCTCACATCTGGGAGGAGCTTTTTCTAAATTATTGCCATCATTTGTCGTTGCACTACCAGCTGGCAGCGAACACTGGAAGTGGACGTTTGTTTCTTAAAACAGCACAGCACCGGATGGTTGTGTCAAACACCAGAGCGGCAAGGTTCCTTTGGCATGTAATTGGCCATGAAGCAGTTTGGTGACAGCATTGCTCCTTTGTCATTGTGAGCTAATATTAGCTTACCTTACCTCACTGGCAAACTCACCATGTCACCTGTCACTGAGTTCACGTTAACATAAAGCTAGTCTGTGGCCACCATTGACTGTGTGGCCTGTGATGTTATCCTATGAGTAAGACATTGAGCATCCACCTGCTCATTCACTGCTGTTAACAATATATTCATCCTCTTTTGTTGTTCCATTGTAAGGTCTGTCTTTTTCAAAGCCATATGTCACTGTTGCAAAACTGACAAAACCTGAGCTGTGATCAGTTTGGCCATTGTACAATAACCAAACCTCTAAAAACTCCGCTGCAGAGAAGCCATAGCTTCTCCCCTGAAGCTATTATTGTTGCAATTATGATGTAAAAAAAACAGGTAGTAAGGCCAAAAGAAACTTATTTGGAGTCATCGGATGTATTTTTTATGGCTCATTTAAAACTCTTGTCAGCATTGTCACCTCAGTGATAAATTATCTAAAACTCTAGTGTTTACAGTAGAGGTTCCTTAAAACTCAGACTTGAATTAGTCGAGTGTGTTCAATAATGTAAGGTAAATATTTGGAAAAAACTCATCCTTGCTGTGTTCACCATAATGTGCACAGCTAAGGTCAACCCAGGTTATACACAACATAGACAGCGGTTTATTGTGTTTTATGTATGTAAGGCAATATATTCACAAAGTTGAGTTATTTGGCTCACTTTTCTTTGCCCCATTTTTGGTTTGGAATAAGCTTAAATGCCTATGTCATACATATCAACGGTAACCAAAGATAATGTGAGGAATATAAAACATGAGAAAACATGTAAGAATATTGACTGTTTCTATTTTGTGCAGTATTACTTAATGCTGCCCTCAACATAACATAAAATACATTTTAGGAGGAGAAGTAAGAGAACAATTAGTCACTGGAGGCCTTGTAAATGTTCGTGTTAATAACCACTTGCTGCAGAGGAATTATTGCTGTCATTACAAATATTCCCCATTACTTAACCCCATTTAAGAACACTGACAGCATAAACTGTCAGGTTTCAAACTTCAAACATGCCAGGAGATTAAGGCTCGATTTATATAATCAAACTGTTTGTCTTATCTTGTTATGCTCATTGAAGAGATCTAGCTACAAAACCAACGTTTTTTCTGGATCAGGATACACTGTACTTGCACTATGTGTAGAAAGTGTGTGTCGTGTATGTGTGCGTGCATGTTTGCGCACTGTTTAAATTACACACTTGGCTTGAATACAGTTATGAGGCACACACATACGTAAAGGTGTATCAAAATATATTAAGATACTTACAAATACACAAAGTCACTTGTATACAATAACTCCGTATCTGAAAGCATTTGCCTTATGAAGTGCAGTCTCTCAGATCCCTCATGTGCCACCTGCCACAAGTTTCATTCATAGGATGGACTCTTGAAGTAGCTTGAAGTGAAACTATTGCTCTTCAGTGAGAGTAACCAGCTAAGGTGGATTTAGGGCATCTAAATCAGGGTGTATCCCAGATACCTACTTGTTCAACGTATTCCTGACATTTCTATATAGGAGCAGAGCCCTAAACAAACCCAGGACATGCTGGGAAAGGTTAGTGTATATTGTGCGATCAATTCATTGTTTGTTCGTCCGTGTAGCCACAAGGGTCCGCATTATGTAAATTTCATAATCTGACCAGGAGGGCCCTTGTTGACAACTTTGTGGATGTCTGCATGCAGTGGACTATCAGTACTGCAAGCCTGCCGACTACACATGCACTAGAAAAGTGAACTGGATGTTTGTTTCATGTGCTGCATGTATGTACTGCAGTTTTTTGTGGTGTTCAGCCAAACTGAAAAAAGGAGCCATTCTTCTTGCTGTCAGGAGGTCACCATCATGTTTTCTAGAGCACATGTGGGGAACACATCTGCTTATGCACACCCCTAGTTGTAGTATGTATAGAGGCACATGCAAGTTTGCAGCTTTCCACGTCCACAGCTGTCCATGTCTGCATAAAATCATGTATGACTTTCAAATTTGACTAAATTCTGAAGCACAAGGAAATGTGCATGTCACTGAGTGTGGCTCACTGATGTGTGTGAATTATTTCAATAGTCTGTATGTACGTTATGGTATTTGTGTGCTTTCCTTAATACTTTATGTACGCATTGTTTCACTAATATGAGTGAAACTTTCAATGTTCTCACTTCTTTTTAGAAGGTACAGGTTGTGGTTAGGTGTTTTAGAGACAGAAAGGGTTAGAGGTTAGAGAATAAATGTAGTCCATAAAAATCCTGACATGATCACAAGTTTGGGTGTGCACTGTGTGTTTTTGTGTGGTCTGTGTAATACTCTGTTCTGGCATCGATTTAGTTTATCTGGCAGCATGCCTTGTGTTTGCATGGCACTTTAAAAGCTTAATATAGGCCCCTCAAGTGTGCACATATTGGTTTTGTAAGAGTATTGTCATGTCTGACTGCATCTGAGCTTGATGTGTGTGCACTGTTTACATACACAGGAGGAGCTTGTTTCAGCGCAAAGCCCTGTAAGCCTTAACCAAAGAGAGCTTGTGTGGCCGCTGCAGTGAAGTGCTGTGTCAGCCGAGGTCCGCCAAACTACCCTTGGCAGTCGGCCATGTGCTTTGAGCGATTCTGCTGCCTTTGCCATGTTGTCTCCTGCCCTGCCGTATCCTCCCTGAGGGAGATTCTCCTGCCTCCTCCCCATTCCTTCTTCTCTCTCTCTGCATCTGACAGACAGACCCTTGGGGTTGCACCTTTCTGCACAATCACCACTGTTCAGATAGAAGTTGTAGGTATAAGATACAAACTTTTTTAAATAATCCCATTGGCTGAATCAAGCCTCAGTGGGCATGCCAAAGAACCTCAAATTTTCTGGCTAAGTAATGTCAGACTGGTGTCCAGGGAGCACTGCACAAGGGAGGAGAAGAGGAAGGAAACACATTGCCTGAGGCTGCAATTTAAATACAATCTAGAGTAGTTTCCCTAGTTTGCCCATAAGTCTTTCATGAATGAGTGATAAGACACTTTCATTCATATAGTCAATGCAATAGCTGACTGTGTTCTTTGTCTCTGCCTGCTGTGGTTTTGAGGTTTAATTCAACCAGTGAGATTATCTCGACTCCTGCTTTGCTTCAGAGAAATGTTTGTGTAACTAAAACCCACCTGCCTTGTTCCCTTCGAAAAGTCTCTAATTAAACAGAATTAAATGTCTGATATTGAGTACCAATCAACAGATACAAGTTTTCTGGTGCCCTCCACATTACTATTATTTCATTTACCATTTTCAGTTGAAGTCATTTGGTCAACTGGCTGGACAGGAAACACACAGCAAAGAAAAACATCAAAACTTTTGATCTGCCTTTGGTCCGCTGAAACACTTGACAAGGAGAGGCTCCTCGGAGGGCTATAAAAGGTTATAGGCAACACGGTTGGAGACCTGGACTCATCCTGTGTGATCTGTTTTGAGAGTCATTTGAGGTAGACCATTTGTTCTGGGTGGGGATGTTGATTTGAACTAAATAAAGGGCTGGAAACCCAATAGTAGGAAGAAACACCCGAAAGGCGTTCGACTAGTGTAATTTGGCACAGAATAAAAGGTTTGGTGTCATTAAAAGCAAGACTATTAGTTTAGATAATGTAATTCTGGACTGCTCTGCATAAACATCAATCTTAAGGGCATTGTTAAAGAGGAAATTATCACTGCCAGAGTTTAGATTGATATCAGTACATAGCGGGTGAAGGAGTTTGTTGCACAGTTAGTATCTGTTGTGGTTGCTATGATATATGAATAGAAGGTATTGCGTGATGCATCAACTTGCCACAGAAATTTCACTTGTTACATCTGTTGAAAGACATGCAGATTAGAAGCTATAATGCCAAATCATTTATCAAGAACGGAAAGGATCAGTCTATTTGTAAAAAACTACTACTGTGCTAAAACTACCAAAACTAAAAGGATCTGAAAACCATGTTACCCCAAAGCGAAAAAGAAAACATTTAAATGTCACTTAGGGGCAAAAGGAAAATTATCAAAGTCTTTGAAGGGAAAAATCAGTTTCTAAAGTTCAACTAAAAAATGGAGAACACTGTCATGTGTTATCACACAACATTTTAATTTTCAATTGAGAGTGAAAAAAGAAGAGGCCAATAAAAGAGTTCGGATGGTTCTTATCTAATTTTGGAACAAATATTCTCATTTGTTCTTTGAATGCAAAAGTGGAAATTCGATCACCGTCATTTTCCACAAAAACAAAATTAAACAAATAGGCTGTGGAGGGGGTGTCTGAGGGCATGGTGGCATACTTTGCAGCTGAGGAGTAGGAGCATGAGTCAACAAGAACAATTGACTATGGAGCATCAAGACAAACATTCTGTTTTACCAGTTGACACTGTTTAGAAGTTTGTGGCAGGGAGCTGAAAGATAAGTTTGGATACAGGAAACATGCCTCCTCCCCTAGTAATAACCAAGCAACTTCCCTCTCTGCAGTTTGTTTTGTTGTCAGTTTCTAGGTTTAATTACCCTTAATTCTTCCTTGCCCTTTCCATTACTTATTTATTTAAGAGGAGAATGCGTGAGGTGTGTTTTACTGAAAATTGCCTAACAAAACTGCCATGAGTCAGGTAATGTAGTTTACCTGAGCTGTAGATGTGGCCTTTATTTAAGCAGTCTGGTACTCATCTCCTGCTGTTTTAAAATAAGTCATTATAAATCCATTTGTCTTTAATAAGGGTGACACCTTTTCCTGTTTGTAGGATACACTCTTCTTCTGTCTCCATATTATGGTAATTTGGTAATTTTCCACGCTGAAATTTGAGTGTGGAAAATTACTTGCATTTGGTGAAGAGAAACGGAAACAGTTTTTGGCAAGGAGGCCAAAATATGTCTAAGCTGTCACTGCATAAACATGGGCTATTCTCAAACAATATTATAATGCAGTGATTGTAGTCACACTTGTTTTATGTCAAGAGTTTGTTTACCAAACAACATACAGTAACAGACATTTAGTAATCAAGTCATGATGGATGATAATGGTCAACAATGACAGATTGAGAGAATTGGTGAACAGTGGAAATCAAGGAATTTCAACCTTACTAACTCAGCAAATTCTAACTCCAACCCAACAAACAATTTCAGTGGATAAAAAAAACATGCATGACAAAATGTGTACAACAACAAAAGTAAAAATTATATGTAATCAGTCTCTTTAATAAATGTCACCATTCCAAACAACTTCAGCTGCACTTATCCAGGCTCCATGCTTACTGCACTATTTTGGATTTTCTTTCCATTTAAGCATCCATGAAGGTGGAAACTGTAAACCCAAATCCAGTCATCCAAAAGTCATGTCCCAGATATGATATCTTTCTTTTTCTGAAATTAATGGCAGTAGTTCCCAACCTTTGTTCCCAGCTTGTGACTCCTGGTCACAGGTTGCATATGCCTGTGAGTTACAAGAAGTTTAATCAAAGTGGTTCATCAGCAGAAATTTACCCAGTGACTCCTGAACTCAGTCTGGGAAACACTGGTCTGTGGGTATTACTGATAAATCTAATAGTTTCGAGACATAGCTGAGCTGGATCTGTGGGAGTTAACTTGCTTTGTGTATGTGGTGGTTCTTCAAACTTCTGAGAAGCATTGACTGACACTGATGTGAGAAATAAAACAGGAGTTTCAGGAGTTTTGTGTTTACATGCATCTTCTAAGGTGGTGCAGTTGTTCAATATCAAAATGTTTGCTGGTCATCCCTTTGCTGGCCCATACTAAAACTGATTGGGAAAGAGACTATAAATTTCTTATGAAAGAAGCTATTTTAGGAGAGGAAATGTTAGTGTGCCTCTGCAAATCAGCACGTATCCAGCCACCGCACTCTTGGATGAATATGCCAGCCTGCATCACTTCACTTGACTCAGTGCCTGTCGCAAAGAAATCAAACTCTCTGGTCCCGCCCTCCGTGGTGAACCACAACCTTTAGACAGGAAAACGGACAGCAGGAAAAAGCTCATCAAGCTGCTCTTAACATCTTTGGAAACTGTTACTCAGACAATGATATTGGACTAATCCGACTTCACCGTCATCCGGCACATAACCATACAGCTTACCAGACGGTTTCAGCACTCGTTCTGTGAAGACATGGCTGCGTCAGGTTCAAATCATCTGCTGTGACACTAACCATACTTGGCACTATGACTTCAGTGAAACTGGTGTGACTACCACGAGGTCTACCCACAAGAGGCTAGCCCGACTGGCATGAGCTTAATCGCTACCATATGTGTGTAATCACAAAATGTGTAGCTGCACTCTGGTTTCATGACCATATGGTTATGGCAGCGATGATGATATAACATGCTGAAAGAAAATGCACTTCATTTGGTTTTTGTGTCTGTTTGTGCTCATCTGGTTAAAAGTTCAAGTGGTAATCCACAAGAGCCTTATTTTGTCATTCTGGCAGCATCTTTGGTGTGAAGCATTCATTGCTGTGGTGTTTCTGTGCTGTACTTCCCAGAGTTCACTTGTCAATCAAACAATGTGGCTTGTGCTGTGTTGTCTTTTCCTTGGATTCTCTGTTGATGCCAGTGTAGCTTCTGTAGGTAGCTATAGATCTGTAGAACAGTGGGTCTTTTATTTTTCTATATACTTCTGTTTATTCAAAAGAAACCGCTGCCAGAAACATGAACATTGCTTCCACTGCAGCACATGGTTTGTCTTTAAACACCTACCTGATACTGATTTTTAAGAACAACAAATCAAAAAGCTTTAATGACCCTTGCTGAATAACTGGTGTTTTATCAAATGGAGAATAATGTAAATTTATGTAGATTGAGGTGTTAGGCTACAGCTCAACTATTGTAGAGGCATTCAGTATTCAAATTTGAATGCAAAAAATGCTGACTGAAGGTAACCTGGAATGGAACAGCATCAGTAATTTCAGAAAATGTCCAAAAACAACATTTATTTATGATCAAATGACAAAGAGCCTCTAGAGACCGTAGCAATTTAGACTTTAGAAGTTGGATGATGATGTTATTGTCGAGCCACAAAACCTACGTAGAGATGGATTTGTAAACAAAACCTGGGACTTGCCACTGGAGGCCGCTTTGTTTCCCATTTCCTTCTGACAGTTAATATTGGCTTTTTTAAACTACGACCCGGATTGTTTCCTAACCTTAACTTATTGGGGTTATTTTTGTACCCATGAGGATGCACCCTCTGTAAACTGAGATGTGGGCTGTGCTCTTGATCTGTGGAGCCAAACTAGAGTGAAGGCTGAATTCAGACTGACACAGCATTACTGGAATCTTGGAGTTCTTTGGTAATCATAATGGAGTCATTGATACTGATCTGTAACCAGGTAGCCGTAATTGCTTACAACTGCCTCATGTAAGAATTATGAATGTAATTGATGAATGTGCACCGTTTTCTTTCAGGGCGCTATTATCACTGTCAAAACATATCCATCATTCTTTTAATAGCTAACACCAAGAGTCAAATGAGGGCTGATTTTCATGGCGACACTCCGCACACCCTTCAGGCAAAGACAACTTAAGGATCAGTCTATCACCATTTCTCATGTCTCTTTAAAACCACTGAATCAAGATGGATCTTTTGTTTTTCTACTAGCATGCTGTAACAGTCCCTCCGTGTAGGGCAACACAGAAATCCCTTAGCATACTGGCTAAAGATCTGAAGAACTTTCTCCCCGCTGGATACTCTGGGTCCGTTTTGTGGTGGTCCCCGCTCATGGATGGAGGTACCCCTCCTGCCCGTCGCCCCTCCATGTTGTTCTGTTCAGACGTTTCTGTTTTCTGTCAGCTTGGTTTTCCATATACCTGTTTTTGTGCAGCTGTGTTGCCCTCTGTGGAACCTGGTACACTGTGGGCTCTGTGCTAATGTGCTTCAGAGAACTGTACTCAACTCCAATTATGCTTGTGTTCAACCCACACACACACACACACACACACACACACACACACACACACACAGTGATGGTAGTGATGGTGTGGTGGGCAGCATGGAGGGTGTATGTGTGTGAGTGTGTTGAGAAATATTGTGCCTGGCTGTCTTCTGATAATTCATTGGTCACTTTGTTGGTAACTTTTAACACAGAAATGGCAAGCAGTGGCATTTTGTTGACCTTGATAAGTGATCTCTCAGTTAATAAGAACTCTAAAATCAGATGTAGTTTAATCCTAATTTAATGGTACTTTTGGCCCCATTCATACTCATCATGCATATGAGGGGAGTTTATCTCACTTGATGTCTTTGCATAGATGGAGCTATCTTACTTACACATTATTCTCACTTGAAAAATTGCCACCCACCTTACAAAACAATTGCTTACATTAAATTGAGCACAGTACAGGTTCATATTTGTTTCAAATACTGTAACTTATAAGAAGTGTGTTTGATTTTCATTGACTTACAAGTATGCACTACTGTATGTTGAGCATAACACATCATTCTTGACATTGGAGATAGTATTTTCTTGGCTTTCAATTGACTTTCAGCTGCTGATAAAAACCATGAGATGTGTTTGAAAGCTCTGGAAAATGACAAACATTTGAACATTGAAGCCCTATAAAAAAGAGAGAAGCATGAACATAGCACAGTTGTGGCTGTTGCTTGCCATGCACCGTGGTTGGCTTATCTGTAGCAGGATATTTAGTTTTTGTGGTTATTGGGACTCCCCTATGAATAACTACCTAAGATTGTTGTAAAGTCAAATTTGTTGTCAAAAAGTAGTTGTCTCGGTTTGGTTATGGACATGCCAACATGAATTGGAATAATGTTCAAGCTACACTATTAGGTGAATGGATATTGACATCTGTAACAATCGGTCGCAGAAGTGTGATTCTCTTATATAGTATTTTTGCAGTCAGACAAGCAGAAATTCCCACAGGCTAATGCAACAGTTAGAAATACAAATGATTAAATGTAAACACTGGAAATATAGAAAGTATAGAAATCTAGTTAAGCTCTTTGAGGGTAAGGAGCACTGCCACCTCTAGCCAAGATGTGGCACCTGCATCAGTTTACTCTTGCCCAATTTAATAACTCAAATTGAATTTAATATTTACTCAGTGTTGAAAGGTTTTAGGAAACAATAAATGATAAATTATTTTGATGCAGATGCAAATAATAACCACTATTTACCTTACATTTAATCACATTGTAATAGATTGTGGGGAAATGACATAGTGGTGTTTCCACAGAAATTGTCAGGAAAAGTGACAAGGTAAACATTCGACTCAAAGATAAGTGAGTGCTTTCTCACTGGGAGTGGCAAGGATTTGATTCCAGAAACAAAGGCCATGACATAACACGTGTTCCTGTTAAATCTTAAATAAAGCACAAGTGGAGGGAAATGTCAGCATGAGTAGCTTCCTGTACAGTAAACCCTATAGCTATTGATTGTTTTGTTTCAGAGGAAACAGCTGTGTTTATCTATTAAGGTCATATATTTTAAGTTTAATGTGATTTCCAGTTAGTTTCAGACTTTATAAATACCAATTCCATTTATTGTCTTAGAAGCGGCAAACAATGTTGATGTTAGTTTCTATCCCTAATTTAGAATTCAGCTTGCCAAGCTACCAAGGCCTTCTGATATTTTTGGGCATTACAATTATTAAGGTTAAGGGTGCTTCTGGGATCCCACTTAGAGGCCCTTGATCACAGTCTGCTGAGTAATGCCTGAGTAAGAGGAAATCAGCATGGTTTCCCTTAAAAGATACAGGACAGGAAAAACTCCACCAAATCCTTACACATCAGGAACCTTAACAATGCTGAGGAGGTGGAGAACCCTGGACCTCTTTGATAATTCCCACCCAAAAGAATAACCCTTTCCCTCACCCTGCCCCACCTTGTTTTTCTTAAGTTTTTAGATAAGAGTAGAGTTGACTAGCACTGTTAAATTGCAGTAACACTACAATTTGTTCATCACTAAAATATAAAACTGTAAAAAAAAAAAAAAAAAAAAAAACTTAATTTGACTGAATTTCCAAAACATCTACCTAAATCAATCTAAAAATAAGTCCATCATGTCTTACATGGAAAAATTAAAACTATATGAAACGATACCAGAAACCAAACTCTGAGTGCTCTGACTTCTATAGCACCTGTAGGTATGACTGGTCCAGTCATTCTAGATGAGGGTTTACTTGTGTCAAACCAACCCCCACCCATGTGCAGTATACATATTGTTTCATTTTTTAGTTTGTCTGCATGTTTACATGTCAAACCACTGAAAAAGTTATACAAATTATCATGTACACAAACCACATTTGAGGAGAAATAAAATCCATATCAACACTTTCTCCATTACAGAATTTTGTATGGAGAAATGAAGCTCAATACTGCTAAATTGACGAAACCTTGGGGGGAAAAAAGTACACATCCACAACATTAAACATTATTATAGATAACAAAAGTTCGATAGGCTTCAAAATGCAACCAAACCATAAAAACAAAACACTTGTCATTAAAAGCAATGGCCTGCACAGATATAATCTATAAAAATCTGAATAGTAATTTTATTGGACACTCAGTCGGAATTCAACCTGTGGGTTTGTGTCGTAACAGATGAATGTTATTACTCGTCCAGTTGCTACATGTGGAAATGGGTGCAGGCATTGGCATAACAAACTGGACTATTCAAGATAGAATCTGTCTAAGAGATGAGATATTTTAATGGAATCAGAGGGAGGGGTGCAGCTCTAACTAACCTGCCTGTGGTGATTTTTGACTCCATGAGATAAGCCAAGGAGACATAATGTTTTTCCTCCCCTTCCTGTGAATGCAGCATAATAGCCAGTATTCACTTGGAGTCCATTCTACTTCTGTGGCTTGACAATGAATATTGGAAAAACAATGAAATGGAGGGTTTGCAAATCACATCATAATGGTCATTATTCGATCTAAGTTGCAGATGCTGCGTAGTTTTTTTTCTGCCTTTAAACATTACATTACACAATTGCAATCCTGCACTGTACATGTAATATATTAATCAACCTATTTAATGAACTTGGTCGCTTAAACAGTATCCTTACTGGTTGTATAACCACTGTATGTTTCATGACATCCTATGTGCTATGACAAGTTATACAGGATGCTGCTATTTTTAGACGTAAAATATAGCAAGAAATTGCATGTGATCCAACAGTCGTAGGTGGTTTAAGATGTGGTCCAAAAACACTTGAAAAAGCAAATGCAATGCAGTGTGACAACCAAAAGGGTTTTTCTTTGCCATAAGCCACATGAGGCTTATTTCACAACTTATGACCAGAGGAGCAGATCAACAAACATGAAAAATAGTGAGGAAGCGAATATTGCTTAAAAATGTCCGACTGAAACTGAATTTCTTTCTGAATCTCTTAAATGCTACCAATGTGTTTTAAGCAGCATTTAAATGTTTCTGTTACAAAGAGGTTGTAAGATCCAGAGCTACACAAGATGCCTTCATATGTCCATGTCACATATAAGGATGCAAACGAACTTCTGAATATGGTCATACATGTCTTGATTAGCACTACGTCTATGTCAGTAGTATGTTACCATGATAGAAGCATGTACTGTATACATTTTCTACTGAATAAATCTATAAAATCAAAAATATGTCAAATTTGGAACATTGTTTTCATCCTTTACAATGGAAAGAGTTTAAAAGGGGGTTGGAGGGGGGTCTCAACAGAATGGTGAATTAGCTGGAAATTTCTATTGCTTTCTTTGGCGGAGGACCACTTCCTCTAGCAGTGTGTGTGCTGTGTCCCAGGTGTGCTGTTCTCGACCTCAGAGCTCCATATTAAAACACATGCGGCAGACCACATTGGGCAACATTCACCAGCCACTTAAAACTTAACTCAGACTCATTGCTTTTTGGTTTTTCCCTCTTGTGATTGTGTTCAGAGGGAATTCTCACATCAGTCAGCTGCTGTTGTAGTTAACATTGCACTGCACTGATTGGTGTTTGTTATTGTCGCTGTTTTTTGTTGTTGCATATTACTGAAAAATCATTTTGAAAAGTTAAATTTTATGTGTACTTTTGATGTATCTTATCAACTTAAATTATTTATATCTATGGCTGTAAAAGTTTTTTATCTGTATTATTCTATCATACTGCATCTCTCTTGCACCTGTTACAATACCATTCATGAATATTAATTTGGGTGTTGAGACTTTGGCCCCTGTACCACTTACTACTGGTAGCCTCCATTGAATGGTGAACTCTGCATGAAGAGCAGAGCAAATGGATAAGAGCAACAGCTAAAATATGTTCAGCATCTACATGTAGGTATGTAAATGCGATTTCATTATGCCTCAGCAAATAAATATATGAATAATTCTCCATGTATTTTTTAATGCTTATTATACAACCAATCAAAGTTGGGGATCTGATCAGATTTTCCCTTTTGGAAGGCTTATGCTTTGGCTCTGGACGTTTGTCCTCCTGAGACTTACACATATGAATTTTTTGCCAATGGACACTCCCCTTGTAATCTCAAATCCAGATTTCAGTTTTACGTCGGTGAAGTTAATTGGCATTAACCCTGGTCACTCAAAATCAAGATTTGCCCTGCCTGTTGATGTAATGTGCTCCACTGGGAATGAGCCAAAAGTTGCAGTCTGACAAAGGATGTCATTCCTATAGTGTAGATCCCAAGCACAAGCAACAAGCACAGAGTACTTGAAGGCAAACTAAGATGTTCAGTAAGTGAACCAATAATCTGTTTGACATTTATCTTGTCCTAACACAAGCTTTTATAATGTTGGATACTTATATATTCACTCCATTTAAATGTGTAAAACCTTTGTAATGTTATATATTTTAAAAAGAGAATAGCAATGTCTCCACCACATATTTATTTTCCATATGTGGAAGGCTCATGTGCTTTGCAACATTGCAGTGTATGGCCATTTTCCGTGTTTCGGGTTTGAATTAACTTTAAGGGTACAATATATTTTTCCAAAATATTTTTCCTTTGTTGTCATTGCCACTATTCAATGTGCACAAGAATGGCAAACATGTCTAAACTGATCAATCAAATAAGGATTGTGTACAGTTATTTAGGAGCATTGACGAAAGAACACAATACGCCAACCCAACCCAAACAGCGCGCCTCTGTTTATGGTTACCATTTCTGCCATCTACTGAGTAACTAATGACTCACCAATGTGGCTCAAGATGTGGTGTACTTCTACAGCAAACGTAAACCTATGAGATAATCAAACCTCCGGCTCACCATGGAACCAACGGAGGTGTGGCTTTGGGTAGACCCACTTTGTTTTGGAATCCCAAATCATTATTTGTCTCATCTTCCCTTAGCTGTTGTCAATTGCTAAAACATAGGAGACGTCCGTAATATAAAACAGACCGAGGCTCTCCCCTTGGCGAACCTTCCAGGAATTTCCTTTGACGCTTCCGTTCCTGTCACTTGTTGTTGATGCGATGGGTAGAGGAGAAATGGCCAGCTGCCTAGGTACCACAAGCAAGCAATGATCCAGCTTATGAAGTGCTTTGGTTTTTGCATTGCTTGCAGCAATAAAGTCAAACTGGGGCTGGTTAGAGTTCTTATCTTGAGGTTTAAGGTCTGCTGTTGGTCCGGCCAACAGGAAGGGAATGGTGACACAAATTCCCTGCTCATACTCCCATGACGACAGTCTCTGTGCTTGCCATTAGGTGAACACTGCCCATTTCCTTCTCCACAAAACTGGAAGAAAGGTTAAAGTGCTATTTTTGCTTAAAGCCTGAGTAGTGCTTGACACTAAAAGGGCCACATCTTTTAGTCACCCACTGTCATTAGAGAAGAAAATGTGTCTGTGTGGTTAAGGAAGACTTTATCACGCCTTATTTATTGATATGCAAGATGACCAGTAAACCGAGCCCTCAAACTGTGAGGGCATTCAGCATTTGAGGACAGAGTGACCTCATGTCTGTAAAAGTGAGCTAGAGTGATGGCCAGAGTCTTGCCGTGTGACCAGAGATTATGTTGGTTGCATTACAATATAAGCATCTGCTATATTATTAGCAAGGCATTTATTTAAAAAGCTGTCATTAGAATGCAAGATTAGTTTGACTACTGCTGAACAAGAACAGTTGGAGGCATTATCATTTGTATTATTTTAAGAAAAAAAAAGAGCTTTTGTGCTCTCATTAATCAATGGAGACAGGTACAGCTCAGTGTTGTGATCACTTCCAATGTGTCATCTGTGATTTAGCATTTCAGCAGGGTGGCACTGCTTTTATGTCTACATGCAGGCATTTGAATAAAAATCCTATCATCTGGACCTAATAAAATCACCCTTGATAGCAACAAGTGTATTTATTGGGGTCACTCTGAACTGGTAAATGTTAAAAGGTGCATTCAAAAAAAGCTATTCACATGTTGCATTTAAAGGATTGAAAGTAATAAAATTGATGTCAATTCAATAAAAAAGTATTTTCTTGTTATGACCAGATTGGGTGGCCAGAAAGTATGTATAAAAAATCAATAATTCTTATAAATTAAACAATCAATGTTTAAATCATCTACAAATACTTATTTGCGTCTATGTATCTATATGGATAGCATTTATATCTGAAAGTGAATGTGGGCATTAGGGGTTATGTCCCAAGAAATGCGGGACATAAAACATTAAACTTAAGAGATTTTTCTAGAATCAGATTTATGAAAATGCCAGTGAACATGTTATCTGCCAACTATGGCAGGAAGTTGACAGTAGCGTTCAGTGCACAAGATTATACCGTATGTAGACATACATTTGTATGAACACAACTGAAAACACATCTTCTAAACTGGCAACTATCATATATAGTTTAGTTTGGTCTGGGAAATAATGTGGTGTTGTCATAATACAACATTTCATCAGCTTACAAATGGCATTGGATATTGTAAACAGCTGTGACAGTTGATATATACAATGTCTAAACAAATTATTATGAAATACAGGTAAGCCTGTTGTTTCACTAGGCAACTGATTTACCCAAACTAAACCTTTGCCATCAAGCTTAGCAAGTCAGATGTGAAAAGGTGACATCAGATGGAATGATGTGTACTGTCACGTTTATTGCCCGATCATTTGTCCCTTTTACAATACTACATAATTTGCATATATTGTTAATATTCCAGATCCACTTTGTCATGGAAATTGAGAAATATAAATTCCTATGACGGATCTTTCCATGGCTCAACTCAAGGAGGCTTCTAGGGGCCACGAAAGTTGTTGAATCAAAGTGGAGAAAAAGCAATTGTAGAGATGATAATGTCTTTGAAATATCAGTGTGCATTAAGCACTGCTTGTTTGCGCTAAATTATTTTAAAAGACCAGTGACCAAAACTCTGCCGGTCAACCAATGATGTAACTTTATCCTTCAGTCACACAGTATTCAGCTGACCAATGGTGTAACTTGATCAGTCACAGTGAGTGACATTCACGTTTATGGAGCTGGCCCTCCTGTTGCCGTCCAGCCAAACATGTTAGCCTACTCCCTTTGTGATGGAACTCATAGCCCTAGTTGATGGGGTGTTGTCCTGATGTGGGCTGGCAGTGAAGAGGGAGCTGAGCCTGAAAGCGAAGTGCTCATAACCAAAAGCTAAGAGACATACAAAGCCAGTGTCCAAAATGAGTTCCCTTCACAGGGTGTCTGGGCTCAGCCATATGGACAGTGTGAGAGGCTAAGATATCAGACATAGTACAACTTCTCTCACTGAAGAAGCAGGTTAAGGTGATTCAAACATCTGATCAGGATGCATCCCATACACCTCCCCGAGGAGCAATGTGATCACTTCAAGGAAGAGCAAATTTGACATTTCACAGCATGTCTGGGTCATATTCCAGTGTCTTTTGCCAGGGCATAAATATTGCTCTGTAATATGTTTGGATCTAAAGGAGTCCAAAGGGCTTATAAAATTTATCAGCATGAATTAAAAAGAAAAAAACACATTGAAATGAGGGGCAGACACTAAACTTCACCAAGTTTTCTTCAGTCTGCTCTTTAGTTTCCATTCTTGTGTGCTCATTGATTCTGTTGTCATATCTAACAATGTGATTCCAGAATGAAAGAGCGCTGAATTTCCAACACTATGAACAACGCATCTTGGTTGGCAAAACCAAAAGGAAAACTCCAAAATCCATTACAAGAATTACAAATCATGTGAGAACTAACTGGAACAAACAAACAGAACTACAGTCAAATGGTCAAAGCTGATTGGAGCAGCCTAGAAAAAGAAACCACTGTGAGTCTTCATTTAGGATACAATGTCAAGCACACAGTCAAATTTGATTTGTAAAATTTGAGGTTCTTTACTTGAGAAATTAATTCTCCCTAAATTCTCCCTAAAAAAACATACAAAAACTAAACTTTTGATATTGATAATCAGCTTGTGACAAAGATCCTATGTATAACTGGGTGTAGTTGAAGCGGGGCAATGGTGAAAAAGAGCAAATATTCTCAGCCATCTGCTAATGAATAAGCCTAATAAGAAATCGACTGAGTAAAACATAAGTGCAATAACAATCTTAAACCCCCTGACCTCTTAATGATAAAGCCTTTCAGTAAGTATTGTGATAGTGTGATGGGGTACTTTGAAATGAAAAAGGGCTCAGTAATTACTTCCATACCCTCCCTTTTTCACTGTTGTCAGTGGGCAACCTACACTCTAAAAAATAATGATTCAGTGAGGCTTTTTCAAAGAGAACCAATAAGAACTTATGCATTTTCCATCAAACATATACGGTATAGAGTTCTCTTAAGACAGTTAATTTCCTTCCAAAGAGGCCCTCCAAATATCGCTCTGGAGCCCTTTCGTAATGGCAATCTGAAGAACTCTTATTCTAGTTTCGTTTTTTTCTTCAAATTTTTAGAGTGTAGTGACCAGTGCTCTCAAGTACCAAGAGTTCAGAATAAATTACAGGCCTGATAAAAAAGAGGGAAAGTCTGGCAGGGGTCTTTTCTCACTAGATTATGGTAACAAGACCTCCTGGCTCTGTACTAGCAAGTCCCTTTAGATTGAAGGACGATTACAAGCTAAACTGCCCTCATAATGATTAGTTAAAACACCCATCCTGAGCTGGCAGCTGGCCCAGTATTGTTTTCACTTGTGCGCTTTCATGTCTTTGCAAGTGTGAGAGACTTCTTTAGGCTCATTCAAAAGACTGACTTTATTTTTGTTTTGCTACTGACTCTGCACTTCTCAAGCAATTAGGGTTGAACAGAGGAGAGGACTGCAGGAAGCTATCACTGAACAACATATAGACTGTGTAGGGCTGTGGGGAAAGGGGACCACCACGAGTGAAGTTGCTTGAAAGAGGCACACATGCTATGCCCAGAAAATTCTACTTGGCAGTGTTAAATCAGCAAAAGATCTTCAGGTCAAAAGCAAAGCAAATGTGTCTCTCTCCTCTGCAGTGAAACCTTGGAAAGTCCCCATTTGAAATTCTCATGTGGTGTACTTATTTTCATCTTTAAATGTGAAAAATTAAGAGGAATATGAACTGTCACCTTAACCATAGAGTCTGACCCCCGCTAGATTGAAGTACAGAGCGAAACATGATGCTCATGCTAATGTTTGTAGAACACCCTTGTACATATAAAGAACTTTTAAAAGGCTAAATACAGGTGCAATACTACATTCTTTTTGTTTTAGATATTTCTATTCACAATCCCTTTCACTGCCTTGGTCTATAGTCAAACAAACCTGGTGAAGCGGCAATACTGAGAAGAAAATAGTATATCTTTAATCTTGAAATCTTGAATAAGAAAAGGTTTTACTAAGTCATTTATACAATGTGCTGGACAATCTGTGGTGGTCTGTGGATGTTGAAATATGGCTAGAAATTGAGACTCTTGACATGACATGGGCAGTGCACTCATCAAAGGCTGAAGACATGCAAGAACATAAATAACACTTTTTTTTCTGAAGCTTGTTATCCACTCTCTTTCCCACTTTCTCCAGAAATTCACGTGACTTAATTTGGGTGACCTTTCAGTCACAGGCCCATTGCTATATCCTTTAAGCTGCCACTGTCATCTTATCCATCCTGTCCAAACACTTTCCACAGTGTTTTGTGTTTATCGTTTAGTTAGCAGACGAAGAGAGGCTGAAAATGTAGCCTGGCATTCATCTCATAGTCTTAGTCAACTGCTCCACAGCAGTGTGACTGATAAATTAAGCAGTGTTTATGTCCTACATTTCAGTTGGGCAGAACTCTGGCTGTGCTGAAGTCTGAATCCCACCTTTTTCCGAGCTTTAACACTACAACATGCCACCTCAAATCTTTTCCATTTGGCTGAAAACAATAAACAGATTCCCTGTTTCTTTGCTGATGACAGAAAAACAAATATGACGTGACCTGCTTAGCAATATGAAATAGCAGTGCCTCCTTGGCATTAAATGTAATTAAACAGCAGCATCACTTTATCTATAGGTCATAGGTCTATCTCCCTCTTCTGCTGCACTATGCATATTTTCTAGACAAGACAGTAGTCCTCAAGCTTTGGCTTTTGTTTCTGTCTTCACTGATGGAGGCTGTTCATCATTTGAAATGGTCAGTGGACAGCAACAAGAATAATCTGTTTGTCTATGAGCAATCATTCTTTTCCCAAATCTGTCATTGTCACTTTGAAAGCATACAATAAATCCACCATTGATGCCATTGTAAATCTGGCAGAGGTATTTTAAAACCATGAGCACCAAAGTCTGTTGAACAGCTGGAGTGCTCTCATTTGTTGGCCTAAACACTGTAGTTGGAGGCTTGGTAAGTAGCTCTATCTTCCTTTAAAGAGTGTTTGTAAGTAATATCATTAGGGTAAACGACAGCAGGTAATTAGGTACAATGTGGCTAATTGCTCTAATTACCTGATTTGAAAAATGATTGTCTCAAAGGGACATGCCAGTCTCTAGCTTTGGAACAAGACACAGCTGTCGGCGACTGTTGCTTTATAAGAGATAGGCCTAATTACTGAGCAATTCACACAAATTACTGTCTGTCTAATGCACATGCAGCCGTGAGAGGAAAGGAAATTTGGAAAAGCAGGGGATGACGTGTGAGGATCCAACCACGTAATAGCTGAAGAAAAACCCTTACAGCAGATAAAAGGATACATCAAAAGGTTTCCTCTAACCTTGATTTA
>NW_019524532.1:233580-241516 GCF_002814215.2 Seriola lalandi dorsalis | reverse complement strand
GGAGGGTGGGGGGGGGGGGGCAATGCCATGCATCATAACCACTTAGCTACAGAAACTTTCCGATCACTCAATTAAAGATCTAGCTAATACCCTCTGAGAGCAGTCCATGTTTTTAGCTGTTGATGAGGGAAGGGAGTGTCTAATTTCCTTGTTTTTCACACCTGGCACATCTAAGACCTTACTTCTCTGCCCAATTTAATATTGGCCAATTTGTTAAAAGCTCATCTAGGTTTAATACTATATTCATGGGATTCTATATTCACTATTCATTTTGCAGATTTATTTAGTATTTCTAAGTCTTATTCCATACGATAAATTTACAGTTGTCCATTATTTTATTTTTATTATGGTGTAACCACCATTTAAATCACTATTTATAAGAGTTTAGAAAACCTTACTGGCACCCAGATTAATAAAAGTTTAAACCACCACACCTACGCACTGTAAAATATTGTTTTGTTTTACAGACTGTTTAGCCACGGTCAAGGAAAGACATCCTCCATGACAACACCTAATTTGGTAGTGAACCTCATGAACTGTCTGTTATCCATATGACTGAAAATTTATACGGCTTTCAAATGGTGGATTTTAATTCCAGTCACTACTGGCGTATCTCACAATTGCTTTCATGGCTCTTTATCAGCAGCTGTTACACCTGCGGCCCAAAACACTTTTCTGATCACTTTTTACAAAAAAAAAAACTTGTGTGCCATTTTCTGTCACAAGCTTGTAAGCTTGCCTTTGGCTAAGTGAGATCAATGCATTTAAATGTGGAGTTGGGGGTATGGGCCTGCCTTTAATTCCTTTAAGGATGTGACCTCAGACACCAAAACATTGGAGGCATGTTGAGCCACTTACCACTAGGAACTTCAGTAAAACCGAACTGTTAGTGGTGAGCACATTATTAGTGCTGATAGGAAAATTAGTGCTGATTCACTGAGATTTCCCTATGGATTCGTGCAATGATGACTCATTCAAAACTGACTGCCTCCGTTTGTGTGATTTGTATGTGTGTTTGTGTGCCTGGGTGGTGTGTGTTCCATGTTTGTTTGGTTACCAGAAGTGCAAAGGGAACATGCAGACCGGTCAGTCCGTCATGCTTGTCTGCGTCATGTGTGTGATCCAAGAACCTCATCAGGCCAAGTCTTAGAATATCTTCAGGATCTGCAGGCATTACAGGACGCAGTAATTTGTTCCATACAACCTTCGAAGTAGGAAATTTCTCGTCAGGCTTCCAATCTGCCTTCACTTAATTCTCAGGTAGTGCTCCCTGTGGTTGCTATTCACTTGAATGCAAACAGGCTTTAAATGGGTCTGATAGATGATGTGTGTGTGTGTGTGTGTGTGTGTGTGTGTGTGTGTGTGTGTGTGTGTGTGTGTGTGAGATCGCATTTTTGTTTGTTTGATATATGATCTGATTAATCAAGAGGCACCAGGGGATTATTTTCAATTGATTTCATATAAGTACGTTTTATAATTCTGTAAACATACTGATATTTTTTTTTACCTTAAATAGTGTTGTTTAAGCACACACATATATCTATAAATATATATTACACGCATATACGGCAGATTGGGATGGATATATATATATATATATATATAAAATTATAAACCCATATACAAATAATTAAATATAAATAATTTATATATATGTATAATTATTTGTATATGTGTGTAATATATATTTATAGATATATGTGTGATTTCAAATATATTTAAGTACTGAAGTTACAAAGTGAGAGTAGTCAGTGTATCATTAATAATTTAACAATGCTATATGTTTGTATAACAGCCATCAGTTTTGATAGTTTCAACTTTGATTATGAGAAGTAATATTTTGGTGTTCTTTGATACCTACTGTATGATCCTCAGCTGCTATATAGAAGACAGTCAGAGAAGCAATCAGAACTGTAGCTAATTCAGAATTCTTTTGTCACTGCAATATAGATCAAAACACCACACCATAGTTGCCTAAATCATCTAGAATTGAGCCAGAATTTGAAAGGGAGCTGACTTAAACTGCTGAATTTATTATCAGGTTTCTACAAAGAGAAATTTTAAGTTTTCACTCACCATTAGTAGTGCACACACCAGAATTTTAAGCCTAGTGACTGGATGTTTAAAAAACAAAAAGGTAAAAAACCTAAACTATGTCACAGTCTTCTGTTACAACTTCATACAACTTCATTGTAAAATCAAACCTGTCGGACTCCAAAAGTTACGTTCTCTGTTTATACAGTATACTGCTACAGTCCAGCCAGAGTGATTAAATATATTTCATTGGACCCTGAGGTAGATTTTCTGAGGTGAAATATATTAAATGAACATGGCACATATGTGAAATGTATTTCTTTCACATATGGAATCAACATTTTCTCAATCATTTCATTCACTCTCAGGTAACAGGTCTATTTTAAGGCTCAGTCATAACCACACCCAGGCTTTCCTTGCATTACCTGACCTCTCTTACATTCAGCTCTTTATCATGAGAAAATATGACCCAACTCACTAGGCAGAAACAATGACAAAGGAAACTAAATTATACCAAATGTGTACTTTAGATATGGATACTAACAGGTGATGACATGTCTAGGTGATGTCTAGGTATCGGGTTTCTGCTGTGTATAGGATTCAGCCCCAAGTTTGGCAGTATGTAGGTTATATTTGCTTTCTGTGGTCATGAATAAGTCCTTTATTTTGTGCCTGGTGCCATGGCAGTCTACTACTCAAACTCAAATTATAATTATTTTAAATTCTTGTCCATGTCCTCAGAAGGTTTGGTATATTGTTTATATGGGGAGGCCCTTAATTTCTAGTGACATTCTCTTATATATAATCCAGTTTTTTTTTTTTTTTTTAAGAAGATGTCCCCTTATGATCACAAACTTAAATTATACCATCACTGAAATGGCATCTTGGGAAGTATTCCCATTCTGAGAGCACTGGGGGATTCCCTCACCTCACTACTCATTCCCAGCAGCCCCCCAAAATATAAAACAACTGCTCCTTGCTCATTATGCACTCAACAAGGGGTGCCTCCTTGTTGGATTTTCCACTTCTGGTGCTGAAAAACAACCCCTCCTTGCAACTCCTTGAATACTTTGAAGGAATGGGAGTGTAGCTCCTGGTCTGGTGGCATTTGAGAGGCTTCCACTGCTCTGTGTTTACAATACATGTTCCAGTGGCACTCATGTACAATATGTGAAGGCTGGGGTGAAAAAGAAAAACACACACACACACACACACACACACACACACACACACACACACACACACTGCAGGTTGTTAAGTGTTCGCATTCTTTCCAAGCACCTTCGTGCAATGTTTGGCCCTTACCTGCCATTTGTTTATTATAGAGTCAGCAGTTTAGTTCATTTAACAGGGGATTCCGTTTTCCCCCTGTAAATGGTTTCTGCTTCACTGTGTTTGCACATTAGACAGTTGTTGTAATTCAGTCCAGCAAGGGGTTACCCATGATTTGCATGCAAGGAATTGAAATTTGCATGGAAATCAAATTGTCCAGAACTGAAGCCACTCAGTGTTTTCCTCACATAGTTACCAGAAAATGCTCAATTTACAGTGTTTAAGCCAACTCACTGACCTTTGGTAAAGATTTTCTGTCATAAAGCTGTATAGAATTTGCTCATCAAACAAGCTGGTGAGGCACAAGTACAATGCTCAGCCCCCCTCCCCCATGCAGCTTTGTAACATGAGTCTGAATGCCCATGGTAGAGTCAGTATAGGATTTCCTATATGTCCTTGTCAGCAGTGAATAATATATACATAATGGCTATCGAGCTTGGCAGGCTTTGATGGATCTTTCAGCAGGACTCGACTGGAGCTGCTATGTATTGTAGAGCCTGGTGGCTTTGAGACACTGCTCTAGGTTGCCATGTTGGTTTTATCGGTTTGCTACCCGCCAGCTGTGGAGGCCTCTCTGTCTCCATCCCTGTCTTTAATGGGCAACAGTGGCATTGAGGAAATAATGAATCATGCTTTTAATTGATGTCTTTTATGGAGGACTTCAGAAATGCATGTTTCTTTATTGGTTCATTTGTTGCAGCACACGGAAACAGTTGTATCCTGCTGCTGCCAGTGTGGTGAACTATGTCAGTGTGTATGTGGGCTGAATTGTCTCTTAACATATACACACATGCATGCAGTGCACATTTTGTGGGGATGGAGAGGACACAGTCACTTGTGTCTTGTGTGGGTCGCTTACCATAAGCATGAGTTATTTTAATAACAAAGAATGGGCATGAGTTACAATTTCCCTGTGATAGGTACCTACATCAAAGCACATTCCCCTTGGTGTGAAGTCTGTAGTGCTTTTTAATTGATACCAGCACTTTCTTTCTTAATAACCCATCTGAGATTAGAAGCAGCCTTAATGGAATCACCCGTTGGCTTCCAAGGGAAAGAATTTGTTGGGTTGAAATCTGTTTTTGATATGGGAAGACAAATAATCAGGTCATTAAGGGTAACCATAAAGTGTGTCGGAAATTTGAGCAAAACACATGGAAAAAGCTGATTGTTGTGAGACTGGAGGAGGCTGTGTGGCAAAGAAGCTCTTAAAACAAATGAAGCTTCTATAAATAGTGTGAGGTTGAACTACAGAAAAATGGGATATCAAAATATCAAAACTTTATTGCAACTTTATTTGCATGCCAAAATTAAATAACGGAATTGATTTTCAAATATGTTTATACTGTGTAGGCTCATATTCGGTACAGATTTTGCAGACTACAAAAAATTACACAGTGTACATTTTTAGCAGCAAAAGTGCACACTAACTGTTATATGTAACAGCTTAATGTGTGATGCATCGACCTTCTCAACTAATTTTTTTCCCTCCTCGCCTCTGGCTATTTTGGGATCTTTTTTTTTCTACAAGAGTGATTAACAGACACAGTGTGACAGGGGTTTGGTTTCTCCAGCCCTTTGTAAAGTGTGTATCTTTAAGATTGCAGCATGGCAGGTCATGATAAAGGCACTGAATAAGTTGATCCACCCTCATGCTCATTATTCAACCATTCTTAGCACACTGAAGTCAGAAGGTCCTGGGTCTGAGCAGACTGGAGGAGAGGACAAAGCTTTCAGAGACATGTGGTTGTTATCTACATGCTCCACTTCCTTCAGTCTCATGGGGTCTTTTGTTATGCAGCTTTCAACTGCAATATCTTGCTTTAAAGGATTTGTTAACTGAGAATTAGCATGTCTTGTGATGACGCACACAGGTGCCATTTTATTTAATTCATTAAAATCAGTTTGTTTCTTTATCTATTTTTCTAATAAATTCAGCAATGGTTAGTTATTTCCAGTCCTGAAACGCTGGGATTTATAAATGGAAATTAGATTTCCTTTAAATGAAATATCCTGCATTGGGAAAAAGTTGTCATCTATCATTGCAAAATGATCATTGCAACATACAGTGATTGTAGTCCTTTACCTCATTTTGCAGTCAGACCCACTATATTTTAGAGAAACCACACTCATAAATTTCAAGGAAAAGGTTTTCCAAAATGGATATGAATAGCATTTTGGAATTTATCCCTGCAATATCTTTTGATAATGATTGGATCCAGTGCCTGAAAAAAACAACAACACATATGCACATTATCAGGATATGATAGCATCAGGCATCTGCTAACTGAGTTACTGAATGGAACCTATTACCGTCTAAGAAAAAAAAAAGAGTTCCAGTGATTAACTATGGATTATACAACAGATATTTACAGCCAAGCTATCTGATTTTTCACATAAACATAAACAGACTGTGCACTACAGACACACACACATGAAAGTACAAACAGAAAAAGCACTTGACTTTTCTGCTCAGTGATCATTCATCATATCATAATGGTAGAAAGAAAAGACAGCTTGTAATTTTAAAGGCAATCTGTCAGTTTCATGAAACAACTAGGGAAATCAGTGTGGGAGATGGAGGGCAGGATATGGGCTATACTCCATCACGACTTATTACTGAGTTGCCCTTGAGCAAGGCATTGTTAACCGCTTCAGTAGATGTACTTAGGGGCTGACAATAGATTATGCCACCTACATCCACTGTGCATGTTTCTTGATTCCCTACCATCAAAACTTCTTTCACAGACCACTGGAACGAAACTTCAAGGATCAATGCGGATTTAGTGCACATGTATTGTGTTATCTAGATAGTAGACTGCCACTGATTTTACGTATTGCTCCAAATTCATCACAGGATTCCTAGAGGGGACTTTAAATGTATCCCCTGATCCCAGAAATATCCACTAAATCTCTGGAATCATCTAGTTTAACAGTATGCAAACCATTTCTTTCCTCATGGGGAGGATTTTAACAGACCTTTATTAAACTGATAAAACTCAGACACCACTTCATTATGGATACTTGAAGTCTGCCTAATCTTCCTCTCAGTGAAGGAGTCAAGCACACATTAAGCTGTTAAAATTAATTTACCAAAACATTTGAATGTGATCAAGGTTAATTTCCTCTCAAGAAAAGGTTCTCCCTGCTGTGGCATTTGCCACTTTCCAAATCAAAACCACTGTACCTGTAAAACCCTGAGACCTTTCTGGTCATGGTTTTAACAGTGAGTGGTTATGTGCTGGTTGATGTGCTAATGCACATGAAAAAGGGAGTCCTGGGCAGGTTTTCAAGCAGTAACAGGGTAAGTTTCCATTTGAATTCCATGAGGCGACTGTTTATGGTGGTGTTTCCCAGTGAGCCTGTAGTACTGCCGCAACACTTGTTTTGTTTTGTTTTTGTTCTGGATATTGGAAAGAATGTGTTTCCAACATAGGTGAGCCATGCCAAATACCCCTTGATGATGCCTCGTCCTACACAACCACTCCCAGATGCTTAGCGAGTTTTACGAATACACTTTCCTCATTATTTGGGGCTTTACTTGTTTGGCATTATGTTGGCCATGTTCACCAAAGCACAGCAATGAGTAGGTTTTTATTATAAAATGTGGGAAAATCAGAACCTTCAGATATGGGCTCTACTTCAAAGTTTGTGAGTAGAACAATGTCACGGTAGAGAGTATGTGAAATGAGTGAAGCCAGTGAAGAAAAAGAAAAACAGATGCATATCAGGGGCACTATGTCAGTATGACAGTGTTAGGTTGGTTTGTTTGATGTATCTGAAATAATTTCTTTATCACAGAAATGTAAATTCTAGCCATTATCATGGAAATTTGAGGTCTTCTGGTTTGGCTTTGAGCACTCACGTTTACACAACATGCAGCTCAATTTCACATTTTGAGGCTAGCTAATATATCCCACAATGCCTTCCTTCTCCAGACATATATTAAAATGTACAGTTTTATACATTCAGAGGCAAAAGATTTATTTCCCCCTTTATAAACAACATAGCTTAAAACCACAACTGTACACTTAACTTTGCCTTCTCCCATGATATAGACAGCCACAGGCACCACTGAGGTGCAGCTTGTGGCTGTCTGTATCATTGGTTCTCATTTAATGACATAACCCTTTTAGAGCATTATTCTGCTGGTTGCTCTTCAGCCAAGTGGGATATCCAAGCCTAATACCTGTGGGTTTTGGGGTAAAAGTAGAAGTGTTTCTTTGTATGCCGCATTAATTTGCACTGTATGAAACACGTTGCAGTAATTTGACTGCTTAAAATAGAATAAAATAGAAGTGTGGAGTTACTGCGGGAAATGGAATTGTTTGGTTAAAAATTGAAATAACTTAATTTGTTTTGTTTTTTTTCACATTTCCTTCTTACTGTGCTTGCTTTTTTTAAAAAGAAAATACTACATGAAAGACATTTAGTTGTGTGAAGCCAATTTGGTGATAATATAAAGAGTCGGATATGCAGCTTTTCTATAAGATTAAGAATATTTTCCGCAAATCACATAATTAACTCGCATGATTATAGAGAATATATCTTAACATATCGTCTGGAAATA
>NW_019524532.1:136080-228580 GCF_002814215.2 Seriola lalandi dorsalis | reverse complement strand
GAGAAGAGAAAGAGAGAAAACAAGAGAGAGAATGCGAAAGTTCACAAGAGGGCAAGTAAGATAGAGCAAACATGCCGCAATATTATAACAGAAATTTCATTTGGAACTTAAAGTATATCAAATAGTTCAGTGTAAATGGTTTTGCAGCTATGACTATATAGCACTTGCAGATTTGAGTGCTTGAACAGTGATAACCAGACATTAAACTGTAACAGAACTGTTCAGCACAACAGCATCATATGTGGCCTATACACACACACAGACACACACACACACACACACACACACACACACACACACACTGTATGTATATTTCACTATAGCCCCCCCTAAAAGCAAGGGCAGTTTCATTCTACCATTATACTCACTCAAAGCTAAATGACATTGAACACCATTATTGCAGTACACCCATCATATGTGAGGATGTTTGTAGGCTGTGCACATTATCCAACAGGCTGTGCACTGACAGTGCTGTTTGATCTTTTGAGAAAAGGAAACATTACCTCAGTCATTCACCAGAAAAAATACAGACTCCGGTCAGTTGTTTACATTTAATTTTTCACCGAAAAGGTGAAGAAAAGAGAGAGAGAGATTGTGGTTGAAATAATGTGAAAGGGGGCTCAGATGAACTAATATTTCAGTAAATGTAAAATCAGCTGGGTTTATTTTAAAGCAGCCCTCTATTTTTATAGTAATTTGTGCTGCTCATTTCATAATGTTAGTCTTGGACCTGGCATGGTGAGAGTGCGGAGCCTTGTTAGATTAGCCATCTGCACAGTGTAAACACAGACCTATTCTGCTTAGGAAAAGAGTGCAAGGATGAGATGATGAGCGCTATCTTGTTAAAGTCACATGTAGGATAAACCCCATTACTTAGGCTTTACAATCACAGATCACAGTGAGAGATGAAATTGACACAGGCAGAGTCAATCCCCTGCGTGATTATGACTGACTAATTAAATCATGTGTGCGTACCTACGTATGGTGCAGGCGCAGCCACATCAAAACTGTGAACCTTCCCGGCTCAGAGAGAGACTGAACCTGATGAGCACATAGCAAGGGCGTTGTCCATTAAAGAAAACCCCTGAGTTTTCTCAGGGCTTTCTGGGTTTGTAGAGCTGCTTTTTAGGTGGTCCTGCGGAAAGTCAGGCACCGGAGAGCTCTCAGGGTCTGCACAGTGTTGAACTTTTTTCCCCTCGGTCCTGGTGTAAAGGCTAAATGTTATTTTTCTCTCCCTCACTATTCAACTTGTTTTCTCTTGCAGTCCCCTTAATGAGACATCAAAGGCCATGGAGCCACAGCTGTGATTTGGTGTTGTGTGAAGTCATCGTACTGGAGCTCCTGGTGTGTGCCAGTTTTGGGTGAAACATGCACACTATTGAGTCAGTGGGTATAATAAAGTAAAAGAGTACTCATGGTTGCAGTTCAGCACCTCTGCTGTGATGGAAGACAATGTGGAAGTAGGCTGAGATTTATTTTATAATGGGATTACACCTTTGTATATTAGGGATTACTAATTTCAGGACCCAAACGCAGGCAAGAACAAAAGATGTTAGGTGCGAAGAGGTAATTTAATAACAAAAATTACTTACAAACAGGTGCAAAAACTGAAGGACAACGTCAGGGAAGAAAAACTCTGAAAATGCAATTGACAAGGAAACTAAATACACAAGGGAGGCAGGGAAGATTGGACACAGGTGACACACATCAGGGGATGACAGACAATCACAGATGTGGGAAACTACACAAAGAAAGAAAGTAAAACAAACAATGGACATACAGGGTAAATTATTTCAAAATAAAATGGGAAATAAACAAAAGTTCAAACAAAGTCCATACAAAGTGATTATGGGGGCTAAGTAACCAAAGATCAATTTGGGGTGCAAATTAAGAGAAATGTGTGATTGGCAACAGGATAAACACAAGTTCTGAGAAGGTCATACGTTATGTTATTTTATTTGCATTGTTGAAGTACTCTTGAGCAAGACAGTGGCAGACTACCCACTAGCTCATTATTACGAAAGAGCATCAGAATGCCTCAGTACAAAATGTGAACATACGACAAGAAGAGACGGCTATCATTAAATGTAGCAAAAACTGCGCTAAAGTCTCTTAGTACTCTCTCGTGTAATGTGAGATGAGAGAGCAGCCCTGAAAAATCTCTTCATTTCCTTTCCTTTCTCTCACACTTGGGAAACTTTGAAGTCTGAGTCCATCTTGCTGACACAATGTCATTCCCAGCCAGGAAAGGGAGGGGTTTCATTGTTTCTCAGATCATGTGTAAAGTTCAATATCTGAGACTGAGCTTTTTTATTTTTTTATTCTGACCTATATGTTAAGTGGCAAATTGGTTGATATATTCCTATATTCCTATCTAGAAAGCTTTGGAGGGATGATGAACTTGTCAGCTCAAGTAATGATGAATTTGTCATAATATTAGGGGATATAATGGAGGTAACATTAGCAATACTCTCCAGTGAAAACCACATATCTTCAAATTTGTTGATTTTGGATTTTTCAAGATAAATTGAAGGACTAGGTGTTTCTTCATGGGTTAAGGGAATTATCCTGCTTCTTCAGCCAAATAAACCATCTAAAACCCATTGGATTACTGCATCTGAAAAATGCATTGTCACAAAGCTGTAGACAGGGCTGTTTTCATAGCTCATTGAAAGTTAACGTTTTCAAGATTAATGGTTTTCGCAGGACAGTGACTATTTTCAAATTCAGGGCACATATTTATTCAATATCGCTACAGCTGTGTCCCAATTTAGAGGCTGGAACTTTCAGAGTCACAAGGCCCAGCTACACCCAGCCCAGGTTCACTCTAACTAAATTGAAAAAAAATTAATATAGTATAACATTGCCACATAACGTGTTATAAACTTTTAAAATATTAGACGTTATGAGTTTCTGATGAGTACCTGAAAGCAGCACTTGTTTTCATCTTTGTGAGGCTAGACCACCTCATTTTTGGGAGCAGGCGCTCGTTCTGCCGGGCACAGTCACAGGTGTCGCCAGATAACTGATAGCTTAAGCTCAACACTGTCAGAATTATTTATGTCAAACTGACATAGAGAGATATTCACAGAGGGCCCAGGAAATAATAACCTTTGGGAGCTATTAAGCACAGCATGTGAAGTCATTAATTAAAGCTCATGTCACTGGGACATGGAGCTTAATAAGAGCAAGACACATGGCCGTTTTGAAAAAAGCCAGCTTGTGTTGTGTTGTTATTAATCAAAACTTCTGCCTCCCCCTCAGTCATTTTATAGCACAATACATCATCTAAAAATGTAGTCATATTTAATAAGATTTAATTTTACATTATAAACATATAATTTCATTTTTGGTAGACAGATATTCATACAAGTATTTGTATTGAGTCAATGAGTTGGAAAGCACTTGCCAGAAAATTGAGCAGAAGAGTAGTAGACATATGCTTCCCCTGTTCCTAATATCGTTACAGAGGAATTCGATTATTTGGTTTTGCGTAGTAAACACATTCCAGACATATGCCGTATCATGTTTCTCCTTGATTGCACTTTACCCCTAAACCAGTCATTATATTCTTTGGTGTCAAAGGATCATCTTTATACTGTGTTACTACACTGAACGAGGGACTCACTATTTTCTACCCAGGCGCTGATTTACTTTCACTCCTTCCATCAGTTCCCTGTGATCTTATTCTTTTTGTTAAGTTTGTTAAAATAGAAATTGTCTCTGTAAATAGTCTCTGAATTTTTCCATTGTGGGATGTATTGAAACGACCCCACAAGTTATCGCTGTCCTTGATACCACAACAACAGGACATCCAGCCAGCGGCTGGCCTGGTGACACAAACAGAGGAGATGCTTTGAGTTGCACAATATCAAACTTTTTTTTCTTTTGTGGATGCTGGTTAGCAACAGTGAGAAATGGTTGTCTTGGTTGGGTTTTTGTGTATTGTTTGTATATTTGCTGTGATGATCTCAAGGCAGGAAACTGTGGGTAATTATCACTACAAGGTTGAATGATAATAAGTTTTACTCCATATTTATTCTTACATAGTCACTGGTAGTAAATTACAGTACAGCGTTTGTGTTAAACATTATACTGTGGATGACCTAAGCCTTTGGTTTATAAAATGACTGATTTACTGACAATCTGTTTAACAGACTGAATACTTAAGTTATTTATTTTGGGGTATCATCACAGTGTAGTGGCCCACCTTGCTGATATAAGTTGTCTTTGCTCTTATAAAATTATGTTCTAAATATTGCAATAATACAAAGAATATACAATGCATGTAGCATTTTTACAGATTAGATTATGAGCTTTAAGGTGAGTGTTTTTAAACAACACATGCACCAGATTACAAACTAATAACTAATAACTTCTTCCTTTCCAAAGAAACCCATTATGAACAAATGGCTTATTTCTATCTTCCAGTGTCTTCTCCTTCCTATCTCTTGCCATTATATTTAATTGTGAATTATTTATTCCCTTTTGGGGATTTACATCTGATCACAATCAACTGATGACACTATTTTTCCCTACTGTGTCCTACCAAAGCAAAGTGGCACATAAATACACAAAGCAGCAGGGAAGACCTCAGTAGGAGTGAAGAAAAGGAGGGCAATAAGAAATGAAAAGAGAAAAGGATGGAAGGATGGTGTCACACAGCCATGGGGACCCGTGGAGTGGCTTTCTTCCATCATAGGAGCTGAATAATGACCTCAGCTGGTTCTTTTCATCACTAAATTACAGCCATTAACTTCAGATTAATCATCATCATCATCCCTTTCACTGAGAGGGAGACCATACTGGCTGAAGATTAGCTGAATCTCCTCTTAGCACTGATGAAATCCTACTAGTTTGTGGCAATGGTTGTCTTTCAAGTTCATAATGTTCTTGCATTTATGCATTTAGTTTCACTAAGTTTAGAGAGGAGAGCAGTTTCAGTGAATGAACACAAACACTGTTCTACAAATAAGTAATTAATTAAAATTTGTTTTACATGTATGACACATGACTATGCTAAATGATGTCAAAGTCATTTAGCACACTGACTTTTTTCTCATTTCCTTCTGTCATTCACTGAGACACTTTGTAAGAACTACACATTTTGACCGCTTTCAATCCAAAGTTCAAAGATTCATGCCTTGTATTATGTCCTATAGTTCCTCAACAAATCAAAGTTCTTTCATTCTTTCTGACTGCCAGCTGGACTGACCGGCAGATTTCCTCTTTGCATGTGACCCAGTAGGATTGTGATACTAACAAAATTACACCTAGACAGGTTGAGGTAGGTGACTTCTTAAAAGGAGCTAGACGCCCGGCATGTATATCTTTATTGTCTTGCATATTCATGCAGGTTGATTAAGTTAATAGATTTAAACACTTACTATAAAAAATATTTGTGCAAGTTGTCACACCTGTTCACTTAGGGCTGTTTGCATACCTTTATTATCAGTGTTTCAAACCCTGCATTCCTTGTAGGATGGTAGCTGCCTCTGACAGTGACAACAGCTAAGAATCTAGCCATTACTTTTATGTAAGAAGGCTAAATCTTCTCCTTGGAAGACATTTGTCTTCAGCTATAATGCCGCCCTTACTGCTCAAAGAGACGGTGTAGGTGGCCCAGATATGACTCCACTTCAGAAAAGACGTTTGTTTTGGGGGAGATGAGAAAATGAGGGTGAAATGGGAATCGTTTACTATCATGTGGCTGCTGGTGCAAGATCTAAGAGTCACTGCTTCTCCATCTGACAGTTATGTATGCTGAAGTGCTGGAGTGAAGTAATAGCACAGTGAAATAGAAAATTATGTGAGAGATCAGTGCTGGATATAATGTTGATTGGCATTATAGATAAGTGCAAGCTGCATATAAAGTCATGTGATGCACAGGTGCCCTCCAAGTCATTGAAAACTCCATCTGTGAATTTGCTTCACTTCAGATTTTAGACTTAATGGCATAAACATGAGGGTAATGTTACAGTCGCACACTTAAAGTTACTTCCTCTTTGCAAAGAGAAGTGAATGGAAATGGAGCACTGGTGAAAAGCAGCATGCATAATTAGCTACTGAAAAGCTATACTTAACATAAATGTTCATCTTTATTTTCCCAGTCTAATTATGTAAGACCCACGACTCACAAAGTTTAGATGTCCACCTAACCTCTATAGCCTCAGGCAACCCCTCCGAAATTTAATTTGACATTGCATAACAATACTGAGCCCCTTTTTAGTCTGTTCCTTCCTTAAACACCTGTTGACTATATTCGATTGTGAACAGACATTAAGTGTTGCATCAAAAAATTGTATATTTTTCTCCAGACTTAGGACACTTTCACACATCACTGTATATACAGGAGAAATGATCTGATGATGTGAGAGATGTCTCTGCCAACCCATGCAAAACTTTAGGTGTGTACACTGGGATCTGTTACGCACCACCCGTGAACCCCAGATGCACAAACACAGAAACAGTAATGTGATCCGCCATCTTTTCCCCAGTAGGCAGATTTATGCACATAAATCATTTCCTATGCCGTGTTTTGGAGGATTTATAGCAATAATAGGCCATCTCTGCCATTCCCATCCTGTTCCCTCGGTGCAGTCCCTGGGAAAAAACCTCACAGGTCTTAACTTTTGGTCACATCGGGTTTTCACTTGCAACGTTACCTTTTCCTAACCTCATGGCCCCTGAACATAATCATGTGTTTCCATGAAGTTACCTGCCCAATCTAATCTCGGAGAGCTTTGAAACAGCAGCAGGCCGTGTGTAACAATGTTTTGGAACATGTCCATATGACCTCTTTCTGCTGTTTGATCATGTTGGTTTTACTGGGAGGGTCCGCTGGTAAAACACAGAGACTGCTTGTACAATAATATCACCACTGTCACGTTTAATAGACGTCTTGATAGTGTGTGTCATTTGCAGCTGTGAAATTCATCATTGATTTGTCTATAGCTTAGGAGCTGTTAGGTAAGTGTGATTTCCTCCTAGTAGCAATATCTGACATGCAAAAGAGTTTTGGGAAAAACTAGGAGGATTTTGTTGTTTACTCTAATTTGCAGTCAGACTGAGATCATGTCATGGTCAATGTTGATTAGATGATAAGTGTGAATTTCTATCATGCAAAGTAGCATTACAAAATGTCTTGAGCAAAGGGCACTTGTCTAATCTAATTTCACACTCAAATTTGACTTTTGAGCCAAACTTTTGTTAAATAAAACATCAGTGTGCTTGGTCATCATCATGATCTGCTGAAATGTAAACCAAGTGTGTGTTGTTTCAAAGTAAAACACGCACACAGTTTCTGAGAAGTAGCACTGCAAAAGCAGCCACACTCTTAATATAATTAACTAAAGTACCTGAGATAGAAAACAGATTGGCCGCAAGTTTTACGTTGTAAATAATCAAATTTTTGAACTTGGTAAACTACATAAACACATTGTTATGACAATGAGAGTGGATTTATTTTGAAGTGATGTAACAGTACATACAGTTACAAGAAACAGACACCTTGATTTGATGAACCTATTATCGTGACGCACAACCATGATGGTCGTCTGTGGCGGTATTAGTAAGCCAGTCTGCACATTCACACTAGTTTAAGACGTCAAACTCAAATTTCAATATTGACAACAAAACTTTCCTGAAGACAGTGAACAGTAACTGTCTGTGCAACCCATACAGCTGTTTAAACTTTCACATTCATACATCAACAATACTGTACCCTGTTGAATCTCACTGACATGTAAACCCTCCCCAAAGCCGACACTCTGCCTTTCAATTTGAAAATTCCACTGAACACCTTAGTCACCACATAAGGAACTGTTTATTTCCAGTATACTCTCAGCTCACTTAGTTAGAACACTTTTATAGACGATGTACTGTAAGTTGAGAACAAACTGTACATACACACCAGGGTGAGACTGAAGAGGATCATCATATACATTGTAGCCTGGTAGCTGTGATTACCTTGTGAAGTGAGTGAATTCATTAGAACACATTAGTAGAATAGTCTTCAATTCATATCATTGACACAACGTTGTACAAAAAAGAAAGGGATAGAGTCAAAGCCACAGCCTCAGTTTAGTGTAGTTCAAATGCTGTTATCAGTAAGTTTTTAGCGACGAGAGCTAATCAAGTACACTTGTGATGCAGTGACTAGAGTTAGTTTTAATTTGATTGTAAAGACATTGTATCATTTTACTGTAAATACACTGTTAAGTTGACCGGCAGAACATTGTGAACTGACCTGTCAGGACAAATTTGATGCTTAAACTCTTCTAACCTGCCTCCATCCATTCACATATTGGGCATTTAGCTGATAGTCCAAGTGACTTGCTTGAATGCTTAAAGTGGACACGTGGCTGTTGATGGACTCATTGACTCCTAGGCACTAGGCCACCCTGCTGCCTGACATGGGGAAGGCACAGCCGTCTGAGCAATAAACGTGGTAGGTAGTAATGGGGGATAACATCATCCTCAAGCGGAGAAGCCCATCACGGTTCACTTCTTTTTATGACCATCTTAAATGGATACTGCATACTCATTTCCTATGAAGCACCTGCATAACAGGTCTTGTGGAGCTGTGCAAGTCTCATATTAGATGGCATTTTTTTCTTATTTTGTCCTCAGGACGGGTGTGCCGAGCACAGATCTACTTCAAATCTATACAGCTCTGTGCTGCTTTTCATTAATTCATAGTCATACATGCACACACCTTGTTGAACCAAGATAGAGTTTTTGGGAACCCGCCCAGCAAAGGCAAAGAAAACTGTTATCTTTCAGTTTCCCTCCTGCCACTTTACTCAGCTGGATTTTCAAACCCAGTTTGAGGATCTCAGTTGGTCACAAGTGTTTTTCCAATCCTTGATCCAGCATCACCACCTTTTAGAGCATTTCAAAGTATTTCCATGGTGGCCCACCTCTCCATTGTTTATCTACTTCCTGTGGCTACTGCACTGCAACTTCCATAATGTAAAGTGGGGATAAACTGGAGGGGCTAGTCAATTAAGATCAAGCAGGACCTTAGTGGGGTTGATTACCTGGTCAAATGCTGAAGTTAGAAGAAAGAAAGGAAATTTCATATGCCTGACATCTGGGAAGTTACACAGACATCAGACGTATTGTACACAAAGTGATGGACTACGGCACTGGATTGAGAATTTAAAGTTGGGGATGTCAACAGTGTAATAGACCATTTGTTTGAAATACATTTGTCCCAGTCATAACTGTGACAGTGGTTCTGAGTTGTGAAGCTTGTGACTGTCTTGGGCTGTGTGTTTGAATAGACAAGAATTAGTGTATGAATGATGGCAGACAATAAGAAAAAATGACATGAGACACAGGTAGGTTGTCCTTGTGCAGAATATATCAGCCTAATTCAGAAAAGCATGTGTGCTCCAAGAAGCATGCATCTTGTGGTTTAATAGCATTAAGTGTTTATGGGTATTACTAAATGATTCTGAAAGGTCTGTTGGATTTGTGCCCAACTCAGGTGTAATATATTTATTTGTCTAGAAATTTAGCAATTAATTTGTTCATTCATCTACTTTGATATGGATGTTGAATTCAATCCAGTTACATTTGTTGAATAAATAACTACCTTTTCTGCATCTAGTAGGTTAGCCTTATACATTGTAGGATGAAGGGATAGAGGCAGGTCTGTCCGTCACTCTTTCACTGAGTGATGCTGTGCTTTTGTTAAAGAACAGGATTCGCTTTGATTAAACATGCTTCATACTTTAGATTACATTTCTAATAATTTTTTACATTTCTTAGTGCAGTACCTGTGTTTGTACAGTCAAGTCGCAGATGATGACGTGTACAGTTTTGGTACCACCAGTTTTAAATATCATTGAGACATCAAACTAGACTAGTAGAGGAAAAATATTTTTCGGTTTAAAGGTAAATTGCTGAAACCTGCTTCTCACAGCAAAACAGATTAGACATTGCTGTGCCCTTCTGAAGTGAGGAGCCATCACCAAAGTAGTTGGAGAGGTATTTTGGTTCAGCCACTCAATGACATCATGGAGGAGTGCACCCTCGTTAGCAAAAGGGAGGGAGAGCAATTAGCTAGTGCAATTAACCTTTAAAAGGCTGCCTATCTGGAATGAGCAAGGATGAATAATAGTCAAGTCTCCAGTATAAATCCAAGGCATTGCCATCCAGAGATCCTCCCCAGAGACTTCTGAGGTAAATGGCTGCAAGGGCACCATGCAGGAGTGTGGTGAGTCAGGAAAAAGGAGAGATTGCCAACTCACACTTTGGCATTAGCAAAATTAGAATAAATACTTGTCTTTTCTCCTTTCCTTATCATAGTTTCTGTGACAGGTCTGTTTTTGTTTCCCTGACAGCCATCACAACTCTAATTACTTTTAGTGCCATACATTACATTGAGGTGGTGACAACTATTTAACTGAGCTGACAGCCAATCCACTGCAGTTAATTGACACCTTGAGAGCAATCACGATTCAGTATTTACCTCCTGAGGAAAACTCCATAGATTGTTTTAATGGAAAAACAATCCAACAACTGTCTCAGAGACAAATTCAGCCTCCATATTAATATAAAACCTATTATTAAAAAGTGTCAGATTAACCACCCACCTTTTACACCACTTTGTAAGAAGGATTGGCTGAAGATTCAGAGAAGGTGTTGCCCACAGAGAGCATACATCACTCCCACGATGCCTTAAACTGTCAAATGGGACAGTGGGATGCCGTCACAGTGACGTCTGAGAGGGCCTCTGGTGTGAGAGCAGAGCTTGTGTGTGTTTGTGTATGATAAGGGTCAGTGTGCATTTCGGGTCATTGTTGTCCAGGCATTAACCTCCCACCACCACATCAGCTGCTGCCACCCACCTGCTTAATTACCAAAGGACAAAGGATGGATGCATGTGTGATGACAATGCTTTCTTTAGTCTGCAAGGGTAAGGTGGATATGACGAGGATCCCGTATGCTTTATCTTTAAATTATATAATTTTTGAAACCAATTTTTTTCACACTTTAAGGGACACCTGTACAATCAGCAGCTCACTGGTCTTTTGTTTCAGTTTTGTTTCAATATGACTGGAAGCTGAGTTATGCCTGCCACAAGAGGACTTTATTCACTGAAAACTGGGCTGAACAACGACTTCTCACTGTAGGAAACACTTCAACATTTAAAAAAATGTGGGGATATTTTGAAACGTAAAAACTAAGGACAACAAGTCTTGTAGTGGTGTTTTTGACAGTGTGTGTATAATTTTGAAACATAGTACATGTCAGAGGTGGAAATGCCAGTAACATGCATGCATGTATATTTGTGTACATAGTTCCACGCTATTGCCAAATTTCCGTAACAGAGCATCCAAAATTATACTGCAGCCCAATCACATTGCTGTGTGAGGAGGTGTGAGGGAAAGAACAATAACTCTAATTATCCTCGCTGATTGGTTTTGCATGCGTTGGCATCCACCTAGTCAAACTGTTGTTCCTATTTGTTGGCAGTCTGGCTGCAGAACCACCTAAATGTCTATATTAAGACGAAATGCAAGTGACCCACACTGAAGAGCTTACACTTACCGGTGACTTGTAGCAATACCACACCTTCACAAAGTACCTCATGAAACACTCCTGCTGAAATTTCACACAAATTTGTAGCTACACAAAGTTTTACGGTGTGTTGACTGAAACCTGGAGCGTGTCCTCAGATGTCACGCTGGACTATATTTCACACTGTAAGGGCATAAACAGTTTTCCTCGAGCAAGTGTGTTTAACAGTTGTGCTGCTGCCGCCAAGTTCCTGGTTTGGTTTAATGACTTTTGGATGGTGTGACTGCGTTTTTGGAAGGCACCAAGGTGTGAATTACTGACTGGAACATCCATTTGCTTCCATCGGACGATGGTGATGCTCAAAGCTAATGGAGACAGGCATAAATATCTTGATGTAATGGATTGCTCATAAACGCCATGGACATTAGGTACGATAATTTATTTGTTTTTAATTGAAGATACTGGTAATACAAACAGGTGCCTGTCAACACGTTATCACAAATCAACCTGGAAACTTTGTTTTTTCTGTTTCATGAAAGGACATCGGGCGCAGAAATGAAACAGTGAAAAGCCTTCTCTTTGCCATCTTTCACAGCGCTGTTTAGTATCATTGAAATGTGTACATGCTTGTGGGCTACGTGAGTGTGTGCATGTTTTTTTTTTTTTTTTTTTTTTTTGTGGCAGTACGTGTGTGTGTGTGTGTGTGTGTGTGTGTGTGTGTGTGTGTGTGTTTGTGTGTGTGTTTGTGTCTGTCTGAGCTGTTTTTGAGTAATCCATACCAGGTTTTTTTCTTAATCATCCTTAAGCACTCCTCATCAAACTTGTTTTCAGAATTGCAAGCTCAGCCAAAAGAGATGCGGGATAACGCACGTACCGTAATCTTATCAAAAACAACACTGAAATGCCGTAATCTCTTCTGCAGTGTTAAAGCAACAACTACAGACGTTATCGAAACTGTTTGATTTCCTGCCAGTAAGTATGAAATCTCAGCTGAAGCAAGTGTATCCCCTCAGACAGAAAATAGAAGATGGAGATAGCAGCAAGGTCTAGTGGCCACACACACACACACACAAACACACACGCTTTTGTAGATATAGGCTTATGCATAAGTATGCAGTAAGTTTGTTGTGAAATTATAATAAAAGCCGAAACTTAAACTTAAGAAATGTAAGTCAGGGCTTGAGTAAATATATATACCACATCACCAGAGCACTACAGAATTTAAGCCAGAACTGGCTGTAGGTAAAGCTTCAGTCGCTCACATTAGTAGATGATTTTTGAGGGGTTCATGTTTTGAAGTCTGCTTCAAACAGATGCAAGCCATTACAGCACAACTGGTGCACTGATTACCCCACAACACACTCTCTCTCTCTCTCTCTCCCCTCTCTCTCTCTCTCACTCTCTCACACACACACATAACAGCATTATGAAACCACTTTGACAGACACAGCCCACACCCCCTGTAGGTGAGTACGATCTGGATGCATATTGTGGGATCCTCTGTAGTATGATACAATATATCAGCCATCGGCATCATCTGCTTTTGTGTAAGGCAACAATTCAGACAGTTCAGTTTTGCAGTGTCAGACGTAGTATGGAGAGGCTGGCAGTGGATTTAGAGGTGATCAGTACATGTACAAATTAATCTTTATACTATATACGACTATATTGCATCACCATTGTCACTGAATGAATCAGTAGCTTCCAGCAGTAGAGCTCCACTCACTGGTGACTGAGAGCGCCATTGTCAACTTAGCTGTGATACACAGTACTGACTATGCTACTTCCTCATTAAAAGCTAATGAAAAGAGTGCAAAATCCACAGAAATAATTTGATAACTGCAGTAAATAAGGCATTATGTTTTCGGGTTGTCCATACATCCGGGGAATGGAAGTTGAATTGATTAGATTTTTGTGGTCAGAATTCAAAGGTCATGGTGACCTCTTGAAGCACAGTTTTGGCCTTGTGAACGCAATATCTCTGGAACTCATCAAGCAACCCCTTCAAATTTGGCATTAATGTCTATTTGGTTTCGAGTATGATCTGATTAGGTTTTGGTGATCAAAAGTCAAGGTCACTGTGACCTCACAAAACATGTTTTGGCCTCTTGAATGTGATATCTCAAAACCTCCATGAGAGAATTTCTTCAGATTTGTCACAAACATTCACTTGGACTCAAGGATGAACTGATTAATATTATAGTATTTATTGTTTGGTGTTTTCTTGAGTGTGTTGCAGTCTAACACTTTAGACATGTTATTTGTTAACTTATGACCCCCCCTCCTTGTGAGAAACTAAATGTATCTGGCATGTCTCATGTTATGATGAAGGCCTTTGCGACTAAAAGCTTAGATTATAAGATAAGTGAGTAGATGTTTTGACCTTTTTTCATAAATATTTATTTAAAAAACTCTAAATATCTCAAATGTGGACAAAATGTGACCAACAAGCCAACCCAGATGCTTATGCCAGAATTGCTCACTGACATGTGGCCTGTTAGATTTGACTTTTAAGCAATCAACATCAGTTATGGAAATGAAATGTTTCAGTTTCACAAATGAAAGGAAACTTTATTTTCTTCTCTTCCTCTGCAAGCATTTTGTCAAATGTACCAGATGGATGATATTTACAGCATAAGGACAACTCCGATAGCCTCAGGTATATTGTCAGTTTTGGAAAAGTATATGAAATTGACCTTTAAACATCTCTTAGTCGTCGTCTAAACTTTCCAGCTTTCATTTTACCCATATGGTGATCCCCAGCCATCTGGCAACAGATTGGAGTAAATCAAACCATAATCTGCAGTGCCAAACAGTGTTTACCCCAAGTCTCATAGCATCATCTTTTTGGAAAGCCTTGTTTTTTGTTGAACTAAAATCATTAAAAGTAGCATTTTAATTTATTAATTCATAATTAAATTTTCTTAAATCTACTGTCGCTTGTCTCATTATTTCCCATGTTAGTCGGGCCTACCCTCTGTCATACTTAACATTTGTAAAACAGAGTTTTTATGAGTGCATAACAAAGTCTATTCAAAATATTTTTTTCCCCCAGTCGACAATGAGCTTCATTTTCCAATTATAGAACTGTACTCTATTTTAAGTGCCTATTTTAAATTGCCACTAGGTTCTGCTATCTTAAAACAATGCAAGGACAGCATGCCCATGCCAGATGCGGTGCAGTAGCTGATAAGATATTTGTCATGTGCATAGATGGATGGGTAGATGGATAGATAGATAGATAGATAGATAGATAGATAGATAGATAGATAGATAGATAATGTCTTTATGAGAGTTTTCTGTCCAAACCATTGTGTCAGTGCATGACCTCTCAAAGGATGCATTGACATCAACAGCTCTTGATGGCTCTAACCTTAAGTGGTTTCCCTTGAAAATTTAATCCCAACTTTGGTCTTTTACTTCTACAACTATTACTGAATTGGTCTTTGACATGAGAGGTTTGATGTGGCTTCCTGTGAACACTTGAGAAGACTTGGGGGTTTGTATCATAGTGGTCTAAAAATGATCATGGGTTTTGTCACCTACGTGATGTGTTGCACAAGCAGGCAGACGTGTGTGTCCTTGATAGCTCGACTGCTGGTGATTGAGAGTGAAATTGCTCAGATCTTTGAGGGTGATTGTGGCAAAAGATGAAGAGAGAGTAAAAGAGGTGCACAGGGACAGAGCTAGCAAGAGTACACCAGTGACCCTTGGCTGAGCTCTCCTACCCACAACTTGCACCAGCGGAAATGGGGGAGGGTGGGGGAGCACTCACAAAAACTGCAGTAACACTGAAGAGGGGACGAGAGGGGAAGAGAGTGAAAGAGAGCGAGAAGCCACAGGCAGGGGGAAATAGAAACAGAAGGGAGGGGTGGAAACAGAGCGAGACAGAGTGAGCAGGAGCGATTAGGGGTTCAGGTTTACCAAAACATGACTTAAGCAATTAACTGTGAACAGCCCAGTCAAGGTCATCGACAAAGGGCTAAGGAGTGGTTCCTGAAGGCAAAGCCCTGCAAATGAATTTAAGCCGCTGCATCCGATTGGCTTATTGTACATTTCAGGTGCCACTTTTGCTTTTCTAAATATGGTCAAATCTTTGGCAGCAGCTCTGTGAAAGAATTCTTAAAGAGTTAGTATGGAAAGAATTAGATCATGGCCCAATATTCCCATATTTCCTCTCAATGGCCAAATGAATGAATTTTCCTTCAGTTCTTAAGAACTGTTCAGAGTCCAGAACTGCAGTGATGTGAGAGGCTTAAGTGGATCTGATCCTGTGCCTTACATTTGTTTAATAAATTCATTCTTTCTCAGGAACGTGGTGCTTAAGAAAACAACCAGCCGCAAATAAAGTCAATGTCATAAGCTATGTAATGCACAGTACACTGCATTTTTTAATACTAATTAGGGCATATTACCGGTGATTAAAGATTTGTGAATTATTTCCATTTTATTTTGGAATGTAAATTTATTTTTAATTTTGATTATATTTATTCAATGAGTACATAATAAAAGAAAAACGCCATTGCTTTCAATGAATTATATATTAGCAACAAATTAGCATATGATGTATATCACTGCTATATTACTGTAAAAGATTTAGCAAAACCCTCCACTCTCCTGAGATGTCAAAGTGTTGCACCCACATTGCACGCTTCCATTCGCAAATGCTCTTGAAAGGATTTTCACAAAGGACAGGCACACAGTGTTGCACGTAGTCTGCCATTTGTGCCATGTTGGAAGATCCCCAGCTTTATTTTACAACACTGACTGTCTGTCTTTAAGTGGGCCATTTTTCTAAGATGAAATATTCAGTTACTTTCATCTTATGTTGAAGCAGGCAGTGCACAGCAATTTTATATCAGTCCCTCAGACCACCAGATGTCATCTTCCTGCGGATCCCATCACATGTGACAAGTGCTACATGCCACTTACATAGAAGAGATCAAGGTCCTTTCCCTATTTTCATGATCACTCAAGCAAGTTGTATTGTGGCATCAGCAATGTCATTGATAAATGATAATACCACTCTAAGCTCTTGTCTAAAGTCTTGTTAGCTATTTTCTGAAGGTTGCACTATGGGTGTTGAAATCTGTCCCAAGGGGGAATTAGCTCCCCCGAACCAGACCCGATTCCCCCAGAAGAAATAGAATTTTGAGTTTGGAGGGGGGGCTCAAACACTGATAAATAACCATTAGCAGCTCTAATGATGCAATGAACTATAAAAAAAAAATCTAATTAAAAACTAACATCCTGTCGTCTGCACTTTTAAACAAATGTGCGACTCTGCCATGGTCTGTGACTTCATCTGCTGTCAGTATTGTGTGTAACATGATTGATGAGAGAACATGCAGGGCATTGTCATGTCTCATGGGCTGCTTTCATGTGTTGTTTTGTGTATATGTAATTACTGTGTGTGGACTTCATTTCTAATTGACCAGCTACAGGAGCACACCTCCTACCAGCGCATTGAGTTCAGCAGCATCTCTCTCATCATTTCTTCTGTGCATTAAAGCTGAGTATTCTGTCATTACGCAGTGAAGACTTAACTGCCCATCAGTTTGTGGCACCTCTGAAAAGAGAGGTCTATTCCAACCATCGAACAATCTCACTTTAACTTTATAGATAATGTCCTGTCAGCTATATGTCATTATTTACTTGTTCGGCCTTCATCATCTACTGTGTTGCCTTGAAAGGGGCAACAGCAATATGGTCCTAAATTTGTACAGTATATTGCATGATTAATTTGACATTGGCAGCAACCATCTAAACATGATCCTCACAGAGCTGTTGACACAGTGAACATTAATTCCTTGTGACTATGTTGATGCAAGTCATCCAGGTAAAGCATTGTGTTGGGTGGTCAGAAGTTATGAGATATAACGAGAGTTACAAATGCAGCTATGGTTCTGTGAATTCTGCATTTGGCATACTCAGTTCACCCAGGTCACATGTGACTTATTTGACAGAGATACTTCACCTTGATCTCTATGTGATGGGATATCCACATAATCAGAAATTAGAAGGAACAGACTTACCTCTAATTTTTTGACTACCTACCAACAGGTTGTCATGCTCCTGCAGTGCTGCATCTGGGCTCCATTATCATAGGATTGTTTAGTAAATTGTTTAACACATCATTAAAGCACTCCTTGTAAAAAAATCTGACGCTCTGACCTTCTCTCACAACTTACATCTTTCCATGTTGAAGCTATTTTTAATGTCGTCAGAACACTTAATGGTTTCCTTGTTGCTAAAAATATAAAAAGAGGTTTGGCTTACATGTCTAGTAAGTTAGTACCTAAGAATCGTAAAATAAGGGGTGTTAAATACTTGAGCGTAAATTATTTGCCTGAATCTCAATGAGATGTTTAGAATTTGTCAGTTTCACTCCATGCATTCAAATATTACAAATGTACACAAACCTTTGATAGAAAAACCATGCAAACCATGGCAGCTGGAGGTGTCACAGATGGTGATCTAAAGTCAGATCTGGCTAAGATGATAATGGTTTTTATTGTCTGAAGTAGACATATTTCACCTGGGTCAGTGCACTCATGTTAGGGTTTGTGTACATCATGATGTGTTGACTTGTCATACCTTCACACTGAAAGCACCAGATTTATTTCATCTAGTCCATCTGAGAATTTGTGTTTTCAAGGGAAGTGAAGGAGCCTTATAACAGGTTCATTTGTACAATAAACAAAAGCTTCCCAAGAGTGAAAAGGGAGAGGGAGAAAGAAGCAAAAAAGGCCTTTGAATCAGTGATCGATGAGGTGGCTTTATTTGACTTCAAAGACTTCCAGAGCCGTTCAGGCTAAGCTTTGGCCGTGCCTTTGCTCTTTCAGTGGTTAAAGCGAAGCACGTGATGTGCCTCAGTCTTCGCTGGAAGCCTACCCCTGCTGTTGTAGACAAAAAGATCTAAACAATGCTACTTTCTCTCAGTCTGGCGCAACATGTCAGTGGCTATTTTTCCCCATTCTCCACATTTTCCCCCTTTTTCCTTCCTTTTTGGCATTCATTTTTATTGGCCGCCTTGTTTTGTACCCTGTGCCCAGTGGTCCTCAAGTAAAAGAAGCTGGGATTCTTTCCCCCGTCTCCTTTTGTGAAGAGGTTCGTGCTGGGAATACCTATGACTACTCATATCAGAGGTCGTGTAAACCCTGCCTTTTGACTGTGTGGTTTTGGCATTTTTCTTTGTGTTGGGTCTGAGTGATGTGAAACATTGTGACTCAGTCATGCAGTGCCTAATTTGATCAAGGAGCCTAACAAAGTTTTCATGTGCAAAAGTTCACTCTCTTTGGGTATGTGAAAAAGGTGCAAGAAAAAGTTCCACCTCCAATTATGGCCAACCTCTACTAATAATGAAACATATGAGTGTCTTGACTTCTAAGTTAACTTAGAACGCTTATAACAGTAGGAATCTTTTTGTTTGTTTATGAGTTGAGTTACTGCTACACACTCTCAGCCCCCAGGCTGACAGGTTTCAGAAATGCCCAGAATTGCAACACCTGACCCCTGAGAGGAGGCTGCTGTAGAAGGGTCATCAATTACAGCTACAAAGGAGCCTCTGAGTACATACTGTAAGCATTTGTTGCACATATTGTGAATGTCATTCCCTTGTCATTTATGTAGAGTTTATCTTTCATCGTGTGTGGGCAACTCTGCGTAAGTGTACATGAAGCAATACACTGAACCCCTAACAGCACTGAAGTCACTGCTATTGCTGAGCCTGATGGTTTCCCTACAGGTATCAATCATATACTGTATTATGAAAATGCACCTCCCTGTTCACATTTCCACACATACCAATACATGTACATAAACACACCTTTACCCATGCATGTAACATCATGTTTGCCTGTATACATTCTTCTCCAATCCAAGTGATAATTTATACTCTCTACATCTCTTCTTAAGCATATGCAATATACTTTAAAAAAAAAAAAAAACTGGTCTTAGTTCTTTGTTCAACTTAGAAAAAGAGGCCATAGTTAAGGCTATTAATTTCCAGTGTCTGACTTTAATTTTTTATTAATTTATTAATTTATTAATGTAATAATCAGATCTGGGGGCGCCCCAGTGGCTCACATGGTGTAGCGTGTCCCATTTAGGCTTAGTCCGTACCGCATCAGCCCACATTCGAGTCTGACGTGCGGCTCTTTGCTGCATGTCATTTACTTTCTCTCTCCCACACTTTCCTGTCTCTTTCTCTCTCTGTGGTTAAAGGCAAAAATTGCTGAAAAAATAGCTTTAAAAAAAAAGATGATCAGATGTCTTCAAAAATAATTCTGATCCAGATTTTATGTGTCCAAGCATCTGAAATTGTATTTTGTACGACAAGAAGAGTAGCAATTTTTAGTGATGACACCATTAATATTTCAGTTTCTTGTCTTTTTTGTTTAAACCAAGACATCTAGATACCTTTTTTTTCTGTGATGCAATGAAAAATGAAATTATGAATTATGTATGCAAAAAATATGAGCCCCAGTTATAAGACATAGCATTAGTAACTAATTATTGTATCCAGTAAATGTCCATCCAATAAATAAACCTGTCCGCTTGTTACATCATAAGTCCAGTTCACACACTTTTAAAGGAACTTTAAATATCTAATACATTTGCATTGTTTATTATAATACCAGCCTTGTGAAGACAAAAATTTTCACTGTCACTTCCTGTTAAAATGTTTCTGATAGCTCACCTCAGAGAGTGTGTTACTTTTCTTCCATATTAGGTGATTCACGTAACAATGACCCTTCAGGATCTAGGAGTGGCATCAAACAGTCTTCCTGGAAGTAGTGAAATAAGGTAAATCATACTTAATCAAAGGCTCCATTATTCTGAAGTGTAAATAATGTGAGCAATCCCTGCACCATCCCTTTCCTGTGATGGTAAAAGGACATGATGTAATTGGAATACAGTATTGCATTCAGTGCATCAGCAGACACCAGTGATTAATAATGTTGTAATAGCTTAATCTGAGGGTTTTAGAGCGTGAGTGCGTTGTTACGTTGAAATTTTCACAAACCATATCTTTTCAATAGGTTTTGACTTGTTCCCTTTTAAATGCAATACAGTGTGCAAAACAAGTCTGTGAATGACTTAAATCAACACATAACTCATCTGGAATTTTCCCTTTTCAACTTCCCTGTGTGTGTGTGTTTGTGTGTGTGTGTGTGTGTGTGTGTGTATGTGTGTGTGTGTTTGCTTGCACCCCCTCTTCAGATGAGGAAATCTAGGTTGCATTTGGGTGCATATTTCACACTTAAAGTCTTTACAGAGGGGAATGCTAATTTCCCTGGCACCCTGAACCCCCAGGCAGTAGTGCTGAGCACCATCCAATAAGTCTATGACTCACAGCATATAGCCTGCTTCGAAAATACAAAGCACTTTATGAATATATGTATAGCAATTATTGCAACCTAAGTACAAGTTCACAGTGAAGCCAAGATTTTACACCTCAGAGCGTTTTGGAGCAAACAACTTTGGCATGTCAGGAATTGTCTTCCCCTGGGAGTATTTTCAATATTCCGTCCTATTCCATATGCCTGCTCATATCTAGGTATATGTATGAAAGAAGTGTTGATTTTATAAGGCCTGACAATCAACTGGGTATGACTGGCATGGGAAAGCTTTGACGATAACAAGAGTGGAAATACTGGTCTTTTTGTGCAGCCTATCAACACCCCCCACAGGCTGCAGCAGAGTGGAGAAATTGTGGGCAGCAGTCACAATCCATTGAGTAACTGCAATTTTGCTGCTAGGTGTGGAGAGCCTTCAAATGAATCACAGATTAGATTCTAACAGTACAGTAACAACCAGTGTTGATGCTGTTGTCATCGAAATGTAAAGAAGTAGTCAAGAAAACTGCAGCAAATGCTTCATCAGTGTACATACAGTAATACAGCATAAAGATTGGTGTGTGGGTATGTGTGTGCACACTTATGCACAATTGCTTGTGGCCTATAAAGGTTGAAGTTTAAAGAACTGTTTTACAAATCAAGGTTGTGGCAAAAGTTGGCTTCACAAATGGAAAAGGAGCCAGTTTTAAAATGTGGCCTGTATTTTATTTTATTTTATTTTTTTGACGGCAATCAAAACAAATGTGTGCTGATGGGCGGAATGTATGAAGTACTGGTCTGCTCTAGTATTTGACTATTTTGCTTTGACTCAAGTATCTCCTGCTATGGATACAGTGGGACAACTGAGCGCATATGGCATTGTATTGCATTCAAAAACATTTCAATCCAATTTTATTATATAAAAACTCAGTGTTGGTACTATTTTAGTAATATGGGTGCAACCCACATCATATCTCTGCAGTAATATATACCTACGCTATCAAAACTGCTCAACAGAAGTGATTTTGTACAAATTATGACCAACCTGATATACAGTACTAAACTATGCAAATTGTACCTGCCATTGTGTTGTCCCGTGTAACTCTAAAAAAAAAAAAGTGCAACAACTAACAAAATGCGAGTCGACTTAGGGCCTTCTCAACTGATGATTCGAATTTTCATCTATTACGGGGCAACCCTAGCCATTAGGCGTCTGTATGAAATAAGCATTGTGGACAATGACACGTCAAGGCTATAGACAGGAAACCCTTTATGTGTGCAGCACACTTTAACAAGGACTCGTTTCCTGCCCTATTATCATCTGCACAGATGTGACACACAGGGGTAAGGTAAAGTGGAGTATAATAGAGCTTTCCCATACATCAGGTTTTAGTCTGTGTTCACACTGCTGCTTAAATCATCCCAATATTAGGGTTACACATATCCGACAGGTTAATCAGTTTGCTGCTACCGCTTATATGAATTTCAGCGCTGTATTACAGAGGTGTGGAGAAAGTTCTGCTGTATTTTGGATTGCTTATTGTTGCTTCAGTTGTTGCAGTAGGTGCTCTTCCATGAGGCCAATAGATCAATCCCTGCATGTGTAAATCACTCTCAGGCTCAACGTGTCTGGCTGAAGTCACCATTTTTCTGGTGAAAAATCCATATCTGGATATGAAGTTGGCACGGATGTCTTGAATGCAATGAAAGCTGTCAGGGAACAAAGATTCTCCATTACAGACCATTACCACAGGGCCTCGTGCGACAGGCCACCAAAACAAAACATGTCGGCCGTGAAACGGCTGTGAAAACGTGATCACGGCATCCTTAGCTTTTGCCATAAGTCTATGGGGCGTTCTATTATTTGTCTCTTTCCTACTCTGTATAGAAGGCTTCAAACTATAATCAAAAGTCATTACAATTCATTAATCAGTTGTTTTATTTCAATTCTCTTTGCCGTATGGATTTTTTACTTAGCACACACACTGCAACTGAACATAAATTTGTTTCCTGCTGATGTTTGTCTAGTCATAGTTTTGCACTTTGGAATTCAGTTCTGCTTTCATAATTTCTACTTTTTCTGTCTGGGATGCTACAGTGATGTGTTCATCTCTTAGACAGATGTACTTTGTACCCTGTTTGTGTGTTTTTTTCTTAATCGAAAATTTTTCATATCTTATGTAAAACACCCTTGTGTTTGAAATATGCTATACAGATGAACCATCTCACATTATCTATATTATCTACAAGTGCAGTTTTTCCACCGTACAAAGATAAGCTTACCATCAATGTTATTTCTAACATTTCTTCTATGGCAATTTCTTGCCCACCTCATGTACAAAAAATAACAGTTACGTTGCAATCAACATAATGTATTTCCCATTTATTTTGTGATGGATAAATGCACTGTATGTAATTATACCTGTCAGAGAAATGATACAAAGCCTAAGTTTGTCCTCAGTGTGGGTGGTGCCTAGATGTGGTTTATGATAAGTGGTCTGTTTATCTGATGGTAGGAGACCTCATTTGCATTCTTCCAACCTATCTCTCTAAACTGCTATTATACTAAGCAGGTAAAGACATGTCTGACAGATATCATGTTTATACGTCAAAGTAAACAGTATTACAAGGCCTTATCTCTGCATCTGTGTGTCTTTACTCTATAAATCAATGAATCTGTAATCAAAATTAGATACCACAGAATACAGTGTGTATTGAACCATTCTCCTCTGGTGGGTTTTAATGGCTGTTGTATGATGTGGACTATTGAAACCACTTATTTACTCAACAGTATCACCTTAGTTTGTCTGTTTTACTCTCTCATGCTCAAAGATGTGTATTGGTAATTTCTTGTCGTTTGCAAAACAAGCAGGTAAACCACTCTGCGCCTCAAAGGTGGAGTTCTGCAAAGTCATGTGAATTACATGTCTTAAGTTCAGTTATGTGCACAAAAAAATCCTGATGCAGTTTAATCGGAAATAAAAAGTTGTAAATAGTATTGATAAAAATTTTCTATGTGAATTTGCCTGTAAAAACAGATGCAAATGTGAGCAAATGAGACAGATTGAAACTTCAGCTATTTCATGTAAATTACTAATTTATATAATAACTTAAATTTTAATACCACAATATTATATTGAGGCCTTGAGAGTGAGGGAAGGGCCCTTTCTCAGGATATTAAGAACATCTACCAGCAAAGGGATTGTCCAGTAGCAGGCTCCCTTCAGAAACTTGGCCCCAGGCCTGAGTCCAGGACCATGTAACTCCTCTAAAGTTACTGTAGGGCTTGTGTTAGAGTTTGAGTTTCCAGAGTTTGAGTGGAAAATGGGGCCTTTATCATGAAAAGGAGACCACACAAGAGCCGCATAGGTATTAAACTTTCCCACTAAAAGTTTATTGAGTTATTTTGGTTGCAATATTGCAATACCCAACCCAGTATGGGCCCCCCCAAAATAGAAACCAGTGTAGTAGTTTGAACATGGGATCTCACAATAAAATCAGCTCCCTGAAACAGCAAAGTGCCGGGCAGGTAAACGCTACCAGGGAATCCTCAGGATATTTCCCTGTGTGAAGGGGTTTCCCATCGTTCAGGAAGTACAGAAGCTGACGCACTGCAGGCCTGCCCATTTGTCTTTTGGCTGCTGTATTTCTCTTGCTCTCTTAAGCTTTAATGGGCCACTGAGGCCTCCCAGTCAACAACTTTGAGCCAGTTTCAAATGACATAATTCCTCCGTCTCTTTTCATGTTGAATCATTAGTTGGTAAGTCAAACGTTTGCCTGCCGTTTTACTAGGGGTCCTGGAGAGGTTGAAAAGCAAAAAGGGCCTTTAATAAATCTCCAGGCATGGACACTGGGGTGATGTACAGACATACTGAAGAATGGTTTGCCTTTTCATTCTCAACTTGGACTGCTCACGTGAGGATTTATGTTTGGCTAAGAGCTAGCAGGCTAATTTGATGCTTCTAATGGTTGGACAGCATTTGGGAATCACCCATCGTTTCCAGATGACAGTCATGGTAATACACTGCTATAATTAGACAGTGAACCGTTGATGAGTGCAATGCTATATAACTACATCCATCAGACTGAGCAGTCATGATAATCATAAGTAATAACGTTACTTATCACACAAGGGGATTTCACAAGGGCATCAGCATCATCTCCTCACCAAGATGGAAATCCCTGGTCATCTTTAGTTTGGTGGCTACTTATCCTACTGTAGTACGATAAGGAAAGAGGATAGAGGATAGAAGGTAAGAATTAGGGTTGTGCTGATGGATGATGATCATGGTGAACTCGGTGATAGCTTATGCCTTTGCTCATGTCAAGACAGTCATATCGGCTTTTGGCAAAAAGCCTCACATTTTGAATTGATGAATAATTGCCAAGATTGTAACAAAGTATTGTGGAATCTCACATTTAAATTATCCACAAGTATAAAGACACAGACATATGCATTGAATAGAAAAAGTTTTCAAAGCCTTATGTTACACAACTACAACAACTACGTGAACTGCTTATGCCCAAATAATTGTTCACTTTCCCAGGGAAGTAATGGAAAAGGCTTTGTTCTCTGGCAGTGAAGGTGGAAAGCTGGACAGATGTTGACTTCATGATGAAAATAGAGGCCCCAGATTAATAAGAAGAGGGGATTTGTGCATGGCGTCTGGAATTTGGCGGTTGGTATCGTCAGTGGGGGGGTCACTTGATCCAGCACCCATGTAGGTGTCTGAATCGTTCAAGGCAATAGTAGATTCTGGCAAATAAGTCTATATTTGAGAATGTATTATCATTATAAAGCCTGTTGGTCTTGCTGTCTGTATACAACATAGGTATTCTGTAATAGGTAACAGTTTAAGAGGTTGACACCTGTATTAGCATGTCATCAATCGTTCTGCAAAAAACATTACTGAAAGAGAGGAATGAAGTGCAGTATGTGCAGCAATTTTCCATCACACTGATAGCTGGTACAGTAGCTTAATTGTGGCAAACTTTAGCCTTTCTTGTGAACATCTTTGATTCGTGTAACATAGAACTTTCTTTAAAAGGTTTAGATGTGTATAAGAGACAGCTACAATTTCTTCTCTAAAACATGTTGCTTTCAGGTAACCGATTTTGACTTGGTCTTATCAACTTATGCTTATTTGTGATGATAAATGTAAAAGATGTGTATAAGAGACAGGTGTGGAGCTGTTCTTCAGCACCAGTGCTCCATGCAAAAAAATCCTTCCTCAACCTCTGTGTTGCTTTGAAGTTATCTTGAGAAATGACAGTCAATTTTGTGTGGCTATACATGGACTGTAAACAAAGTTCATAGCTGATTATTTTGTGGTAATTAGATCGTCCCAACAGTGCTACATTGGGGAACTCTTGGCACAGTTTCCTCCATGTGATATCCCTGATATCCATAACTCTTCATACCTAACTCTTTTGTATGTCCCTCTTTATTAATCGCTACTACAATTTCTTCTCTAAAACATGTTGCTTTCAGGTAACCGATTTTGACTTGGTCTTATCAACTTATGCTTATTTGTGATGATAAATGTAAATAAAAAAATTATTCAAATTGAATCAGACCCTTGGACTTTGATGTAATTTCACAGAGCAGGAGTCCATCCCTCCTTTTGATGAAGTCATTGTTTGGGGTTTAAGTCAGTGTTTGACTTTAATGTGTCCAGTTTCCTACAACCAAAACTTTCTCAAATATTCTCATCGGCCTTCGTTTTGAAAAGATCAAAGTAGTTTTGAGAGCCATTGTGAATTTCCAGCTCATTGCACGGATTTAGAGGGAAGACAGGGCAAAGGACACTGGCTTCAAATATTTCAGGAGTCCAAAGTCTATTTAAATTGAAAACAGCCAGTTTACATAGGTGTATTCAGGAGAATTGATGGATGACTCAAAATTTCATTAAAACACACTAATCAGAGCATTGTCCATTTATTGTGAACAGTTACCTACACAGGATTTTATTGCATTTAGTCCATCAAATGAAAAAAAAAGGTTCTAAATATTTAAACAAAAAAATTTACATAAACATCCACTTGCTTCTCCTCTGAGTTCTTTTAAGTAGTGACAACTCTTTCCACCATTTTATTAATGTAATAATTATTAATTTTTTTGTACCAAAAAGAAAGTAAACTTTGAAACTTTCAGTATATTCACATATGTTTTTGAATCAATTGATTAAAAACTTTGACAATATGTTTGTCAAGCCCAAGTTTAGCTGTTGCAAAGCTAGTCAGTCCAGAGTATAACCAATTATAATTTCAGAAGTTGGCTGACGTTTCAGCACCGCTCTGTGACTAAAGCTTGGTTCTTAGTGTACTCTGTTTGAACTTCTGTTTGGAGCTGACTGGCATAGTACCCACCACCTGAACTGAGATCAGAGATTCTGTCAAAGGGTAACCAAATAATACGGGTTTTCAGTTTGCTCAGTCTCGCCAAAAGGAAATGATTCCCTCACCCGACCTCTTTGAAATCTATTCCAATATATCAAACTGGAAGTTCAAAGGAAACAGGTTTAATCTTTTGATTCAAGTGCCCCTCACTGAGTACAAAATTCTCTTCAAAGTATGAGTTGGCAGCCTTACTCCTGAAGATCAAACTGTTGCTGTGGTCAAAATAATGACATCATCAATTTAAAATTGTTTAAATTGATTTTGGGAAGACAGGAATATGGAAAAAAAACTCAAGGTTGACTGCTTTGGTTTCTAATTACCGTGACCTTTTCCAAACACTGACGTCTCAGAAGATGAATCAACAATATATTCTGCTTTTGGAACAACCTCCACCCAAAATATAATTCACTTACTGTGCTGTTCCTTTGTTACTTTTGTTGTCGTCCGGTATGGTCGAAAGGGTAAACATCAAGATGAGGATCAATGGAGTGTATAGGAGTGTCTATTCTGACAGTGACCCTCAGAGCTCAGACATGCAGCACAATGTCAGGACAGCAGGGTGACAGCCAACCTGTTGCTACAGAGAGTCACACATTCAGTCTGACGCACGCACGCATGCACGCACAGACAGCACCCATCCATTTCCCTAGTCCTATTATTCAACCTTGCCTCCCCCTTTTCTCCCATTTTTCCTGCTTTCTTGTACTGTGGTGCAGTTCCTGATTCTATTTCGATAGAACTAGGATGAAGAAGTAGAATTATGTCAGTTCATATTGTTAATCAGACATTACATAAACAACACTTGCCACACAAAATGTAAGAATATTGAGGAAGCTTCTGGAGGCAAGAATTTCAACTGTCACTCCAGAGTCGCACTGTCCAATTTCCCCACTGACCTCCCATTTAACCACTGAATGAAGACTGTACAGACTATAAAGACGGTACAGTACAAACACAGGGCAGATGGTATTATTGTAGGGATTACTTTGCATGCAGCCACACTAGCAGTATAGCTCTCGGGATGGCAATGTTGGCCTGTTGGTCAGCCGCTCCCCAACTTTGGTTCAGACTGAAATATCTCAACCATGAGCTGCCATGAAATTTGGACAATCTACAAGTTAATTAGAATTAACTTGTTGATTTTAATGAGTTAATTGAAATTAACTTTGTTAATCAAATTTGCTGGTTTTAATCAATTGATTGATTTTAATTAACAATTGTTAACTTATCTAGTTAACAAAAGGGGAACATTTGTGGTATTGACTAAAATATATCAAATTGCAATGGAATTTGATAGTCATTCATTTCCCCCTCAGGATGAACACTTCATTTTCCTTTAGTGCCATCATCAGTTCAAATTGTCAGATTGTCCAGTACTTTGCTTTATTATTACATGCTTGCAAAACTACTGACATTCATACAATATTTGAGCATCCATTTTATTTTGAAAACAGGTACACAGTTTTGTTGTTTTGTTTTCAGCAATGGTATTTTTTTTACCATTGCCTGCTCACATGACATACACTACATTATCTATAACTACATTACATTATATATATTTTGATGAGAGTTATTGTGTTATCGTGTAAAAGAATTGTCTCATAATAACCATTTTATTTTAAGATGTAACAGTAATATTCAATGATAAACATGCACAATGTGAGACAGGGATCTGAGAATAAAGTGCAATCCATTTTTCCCCCAAGCCATCAGTAGTACACACAGCCAATAGCAGTAAGCTACTTATGTAACAGTCAACAAGAATTAAATGAAAAATGAGCGGACATTGCCTAAAAATTAAGCTGGATATTCAGGCCTCGCTTTTTCCCAGGGAGAGAAAATCAGGCTGTATTTTGAACTACTGCATAACTCAAAACCCCCACTGATATAATTGGCCATAGCCAGAGCAGAGAACGACATGCCCCTCTCCAGGCCATGACCAATCTCCTGCACAGATCAATCAAAGCAGTTCAACACTAGCTCTTTCAGTACTAAGCCCACCCTGGACTGATGAACGACCTTGGCTACAGTACACCCCCCTACACACACAAACCTGACGTAAACATGTGGCTCCCTTAGTACTGTCAGGCCAGCCTGACAAATACCTGTAGTTGCCCACCCACCTTCCAAATTGACAGCAGTTAAATAAGTCCAGTGGAGATATATCTCATCAGGTGCTGATGGTAAATGTAATAAGTCCATTTGGTGGATGTATTTATCCAAACAGTACATACACTTAGAGCAGAGAAATCCTGATTTGAACCCGTTACCCCTGACAGCTGAAGATACTGAAAGTCTTAACACTGGCAGCATACAAACAAAATTGAAACAACCCCTGCAGCTCAGAACAGTCAGTACAGCAGCATCACTCAACATCTATCTGAATTACATGAGTGACTCATATTTCCTCCTTTACTTATCAAATTGTTCTGGCCATAGCCAGGATTTTAGAAATACAGTATTGACGTCATCAAACAGGGTCTCTGTTTTTTAAACTACTTGGATTGTTTCATTAATGCAGTTCAGTTATATTTTGTATACATTTTATTTTCCCACAGGGAGGAGGGTCTGAAGGTCTGAATAGACTTCAAGGGGAGAAATGCTAAAGTTTATTTATTTACTAATTTGTATGTTCAAAAGTAGTCAAATATAAATGTTATAAATGTCCAATATATGTTGTCAGAAAAGTCTGGAATCAACTTATAAAATGCCCACTGCATGTGACTGTCATCTGTTTCTTCAGCTTATTACAACCCATAGCTTATTGTTAGGCAACCTCTAGCACCTGTAGTAAATATGACAGGAGCAAAATAGGAAGTTAGAGCGACAAAGTCCTCACAGTGTGGAGGAAGATTGAGGTGGATCAGCAAAATACAGGACTTTGACACAGGAGACACACTTTTTGTTTCCCGTTTGAAACCGTTAGTGATCGTTTCTTTTAACCCATGACCATTTCACCACATTAACTGCTAGTTTATTATTGTAACCATAACTACGAAGTTGTACGTCTTGTAACCCAAACTGTGATCAGAAAAAGTTTTTGTCCCTAAACATAACCAAACCATAGCCGTTCCGTAAGCATAGCCGTTCTGAATGTTTATTATTGTAACCATGACAAAATAAGTCAGATACGCCTCCTGCCATAGGGGCGCTATTTCAGGAGAGGCTGGTTTGTGTCAGAGGGTAGGGACAAATTACATATACGGTCGTTCACATTGCAGGACTTGTAGGACTGCTATGGCCCCACTCACGTATGTGATAGCTATTTGGTCAGGACAAATCTGTTTTTCTGTCTTAAAAACTGGAAAAACTGCCACCAGGGGGACATAAATTGATGCAGTGAATAATCAAGTCTGTTACATCAAGTGTTATTATGTACTTATCTGCTTTTAATCAACACTGATCAGGAAATTGGTTTTCAGAGTAGTAATTAGTGAATAATGTGAAACTGCACATGACAAGACAAATGGAATCCTCTCACAGAGCTGGTAAGTGAGGTTCAGGTTTTTACACATGCCTCTTTTTCACTGGCCTTTTGTTCTCAGTGTCCTTCCATTGTTACCATTTAATCAATGGTAAACTACACTATATTTCTCAAAGTAGGTCATTTACATGCAAGGCAGTCATTTGTTAGCAGTCCACCCACATTTTCTCCACATCCGCACTGAATTGGCACCTAAACATTTAAGCTTTCCCTCTTCCATGTTAGAGCAATACTTTGATAAGTATTAGCAAAAAGAGGAAAGATTAATGTCAGGTATGAAGGTGTTTGTATATATATTTTTCCCCTTTTGCACAGTGCTTCTGGTAATCTGATATACGTGTTATTCTTTTCTCTCAATTTTCCTGACAAGTGACACATGAAGTGGAAAAGGCAGGAGCTGAATCATTTGAAGGTTTTTTGGTTCACGTTCATTTCACTGTGGTTTTCCCTTTAATCACCACAGAGGAGGAAGAAATAACATGACACTTGGCAGGTGGAAGTGGATATTTTTAATCGGTAAAAGCGTAAGATAAATAAGGCACACGTTTCATGTCTTCATGATAGTCATTAAGTATTACCAGTAAGCCTCTAATTACACGTAGAAGAAATACTGTTCAAGCTGAAGCTTGACTTTAGCTAGATCAATCCCATTTTGCGACAGGGAGGCTGATTATTATTAAGTCTCAGGTCATTTTTAGTAGGGGTGAAAGGGTATGATGTTATAGAAAAAGCAGTTCCGAAAAGATATTTGCGTATCATGTACTGTATCAGTCATTTATTAGGTACTGTGGTATGTATGAAACATATTGTTCAATTCAATACAAACATTTCTCACCTAAAACTCGAAAATCTAAAATATCAGAAATGTTGTCAGTTAAGCATTTATTTATTTCCAATGCATGATTATTAAACTTAAAAACACCTAGGAAATAAGTTGGCCATCCTGCTGAAGGTCTACTACAACAAATGTTAGTTTTTTCGTGAATATATTTATGAACTTACATTGTGGTTCTTCTTCAACTTTCATGCATTATTGGTTCACACGTGTCTGATTACCTCCAAGTTCAATGCAAGTATATCGATTATTTTTGATGACATCAGGTAGAAACATATAACAACTTGTGCTGTTTTTTTGTTTTTTTTCACCTGAATTGCATCATTCTTATAGTGTAAGTATACTTATATAATCATTCAGTGGAAATGACTGACCCTGACATATGTTATATTATATTCATTTACTCATACCAGACACTTCTCCGTCAGGAGGAACCATGTCCTCACATAGTGTAATTCCGTAATGCAAAGTATTGCAATTTGAAATTTATAAAAGCACCAAAAGTGGTAATTTTTTCCCAGGATTAAATATTGCAACTGCACATATTGTACATCCACATAATTAACTGTGAAATTTTGTATTCAGGTATCAAGTTTATTGTTTTGCAGTGGGTAAAATGTGAATCTTCATTGTCCACATGTTCCTGGGAGGAGGATTTCATCAAGTTAAACCACCTCTCCATCACTTTCATCCTAGTCACTCCATGCCTCTTATTTAATGCATTATCTCTTTCTTTATCATCTGCTTTCTTGCTCTCATTAGTTCTAGTCTTTCATGTTTTTTCTTCCAGCTCTCTTTATTATCTCTGTCTCTTTCACTCTCCTTCTCCCTTTCTCACTGTTGCAGTGAACTGCTTTTCCCATACACTGCAGGCGTGGTTATATCCAAATCCAAGAAGGAATTACTGAGAAAACATCTCTGGTTACCACCGTCTCTGTGGCTATGCTCTTCACCAATTTTTACAAGTGGTTCATTTGAAGTCATGAATGAAAAATTACAATACTTTCGCTCCAACCTAAAAAACAGGTTGGTGAGAGCTGTTCACTGGCAATTACAAACCTCATACAAGTATTGAATGCAAGTGCTTGGCTGTATTCAACCATCCTGCTTCTTATTTCTCTGATCAAAAGCCTCAAGTAAGAGTGGGCAAAGGCCTCCCAAAAGCTATGCTGGCACAAAATGGCAAATTTGCTATTTTTTAACAAAATAATAATCATTGTTAGTATTTATTCAAGGTTAAATGGTTTTGTAATAGAAGATATTGTGTGATTAAATGCGTTGTGTTCCAGCAGGTAACCAGGTCTAAAATAAAAATGTAATTCCTGAAAGCAGGCAGCAATTTAGTACAATAGTAATTTAGTATAGTAACCCTTAAATATGATGATGAGATGTTATGTTTAGATAATGTTAGCCTACATTTTTACTGACAAAGTTAATGACTGAATCCAAGTCCAACTCATTTTTCTCAATGAAAATATGAGACTGACAGCATTAGTCGTTTTAGCAAACACCCAAAAGTAACATATGTTGACATTCAAGTGACAAAGCCCTTAAATGGCTGTATAAGAATTATGACTCTTGTCCATGTGGAAGAAAGGAGCAAGTAGTGTGATGTTATTGAGCCACGAATTCCACAGAGGGAGGATGCTGGGGTGGTTGGATGGATAACAAAATGTTTGACTTCGACGTGGTAGTCTGTTGTTCACTTCCTTTTCGTTTTGACCATAACCACGATTGTTCCCTGACCTTAACCCTGTGGTTATTATTACAGCTATGATGACGGTGGTCCCTTAACCTTAGTAAAGTTGTAAAGTTGTCATTTAACCCAAATAATGTTTCCCTACCCATTGCCAAGTAGTTATTTTACTTTCCTAAACCTTGCAGAGTTGTTTCTGTGCCTAAACCTAACCAACCCTTCACTTTTACCATAGCTGTGTAAGATCACATAAGCTGTGATTTGTTATGGTGTCCTACTGATGCAGACATCAGATCAGAAAACTTCCATATGTTGTTATGAAGGGCAGTTACTAACAATGCATGTTGGAGGACTTACTGGAAAATACTGTATTTATCCAAACTCTTAACCTTAAAGATTACTCCTTTTCCTGAAATATCATTGTGTCACATCAACTTCTAGTATATGTTAAATACTTAAATGCTTTTTTAAAAAACAGCACCTTCTGAAAAATAATAAAAATAAACTCATTGCCTCTATGTGGTTCAAATGTCATAACTGAGGTAGCTATTATTTTGGAAATTAAAAATTCATTCTTGACCTTGAAAACAGTAGAACAGCAAGTCCATTCAGTAGCTGTTTTAGAGATTTACTGTATATCACACAATGTTCCACAACAGATGGAGTTTGCCCAAAACAAACAAAAGCAATGTTTACTGCAGGAATGGGACTGTGAACATATACAATTCCATGACAACTGGGCGAACTCCATCTGCTGAGGATGATCACGTGATACAATCAAAAACTTGCAGTGAGATAATTTTGTCAACAGCTATCACTTTGCCTGTACATGGCACAGGATGACCTGGTTCTGGGTGTTAATTAATAATGTTGTACTCCTTGTTTTCCCTGATACACGTATAAAGACAGTGACATACAGTAGGTTGTGGGTTCAGGTAATAATGGATTCATGCTCCTCTATAAAAGTCTTTTTTCACTGTAGATAGACAAAGCCCCATGAAGTTGAAGATAAAACCAGCTCTCTGTGTGAACCCTGAGGATATTCCAACAGAGCTGCTCTCTGTGATGCTGCAAAGAAAAAAAGTGAATAGCCCAGAATTCTTCTATTAATTGCCATAATTTTAAGCTGCATTGATGTTCAGAATTGAAAGCTAAGCTTGTCACAGGCCTGAATGAATAATTGATCCTTTGAATAAAACGCTTGCAAGCAACCCCACGCTAAAACACATCCACACTGACCACACAGGACTTAAATTTCTCCCGCTGTCTAATAGGTTTCCCTCCTCCTCCTTTCTTTGCAATCTCCTCTTTTTTCTCTTTTCCAGTCTTACAAACACATACACACACCCGACCACCTAGACAATTACAGACGTCTGCTCATTTTGCCTTGGGAACCTTTGGCAGTTTATGGGCCAGATACCGCACTTTAGAAGAAACAATTTGGTACAGTCATGAAAGAGCAGAAAAAGCTCACCATAAAACGCTGCTCACAAGGTCTTCTCCCTTCAGGTAAATGGTTGGCCTCATATCTTTTTCCATTTATGAATATAGCCCCTGAGTAACAGTAATATGATGATTTTGTATCATTGAGAGTTTGTATGGTGTGCCAGCTAGATCATGACAGAACCTAATATCTATATGTTTATATTTATTTTTCCCAGGGGCTTAGATGTTCTCCTTCATCAGTGCACCCCTTTTTTCCTCACTGCAGAAAATCTGGAAAAAAAAAAACATCTAAAATGTGTTATATGTAGTGTCTCTCACTTAATATAACAAAAAAAACTTCATATGTTTACACTCTTTGAACCCAAGAATGAGGTCAACTGCCATTCCAAAAAAGTGTAACTGTGTAACAGGAATAACTCAACATAGTATCAGTCGGTAAAGTGGGAGCCTCAACAATGTACCAGTACAAGTGGGAGAGCTGCTGGTTTCAGATCTGTAAAATGTCCACTGTTGAGATGGCCTTGCTAAACTGTAACTGCTCTTGAGAGCTGCTACAAAGAAGAAACATTGTGACAAGAGGGTTTCTGGTTTGTATCCCTATACCAGCTGGGAAACTGTCTGGGGAAAATGAGTAACATGCTCTGCTCACTTAAAAACCACAGTTAAGGTGCCACTAAGCAAGGCACTGAACCCTGCAGCTGCTTCAGCTGGGGTCAGTGAGCAGTGGAGCTCCCAGGCCAGAACATAAAGCTGGAATCTTCTTTATAAAAAGCAAGCTCAGTTCATTTTTCCCAAATAAGTAAAAAATAGATCATGATGTGCTGAGATAATGTCGGATGTGCTAAAAAAAAAAAAGAAAAAGAAAAGATATATACTTTGTAAAAGCTTTTGACAAATGTCATGTCCATCAGTTAATACTAAACCAAGACTTAACAGCCTCAACATCACTTGAAGTAATCAACCAACCGACTATGAACACACGTGTTAACATCTGAAATAAAAAAAAAGCAATGACATCCTTGCCAGTTTTGTTTTTTTCCCCTCTTATGATGAAGTTTTCCATCAAAAGAAGAAAAAAAATGAGAGGCAAGGGTAGTGACAAATGTAAGAGAATAAAAAATAACCATCTCGATCATGTTCCAGGCATCATGTGCCCCTCTGGCCCTGTTTGATGTCTCTTTCAAACAAAGGGACAGAAACCCCCCATAGAACAGAACAAAGGCACAAAACACTTTCCATATAAATGTGGAGTGGAAAGAACACTAAAACCAGAGTAAGAGTGAGCAGATGTGCCCGGCGCAGAGATGACACCATGCAGTTCGTCTTTGAAAAAGCCACATGTGTCTGATGTTGGGGACATGTAAAACGTCTATCGTCATTCAATGAGCACAGAGGAAAGACTGTGGTGCTGAAGCTGCTGGGTCGGTTGCTTTTTTTTTTTTTTTTTTCCTGTGAGTTCTGTGAGTTGTCAGCAGTGTCACTCCTGCCACCTTCTGGATCTCTGTGGCACGGATGGATTGGGTCAGGAAAGGAGGAGGAAACAGCAGAAGTCAAGAGCTTCTTGTGCGTGTATAATAGCCCTCACTCAAAAGTCAATTACTATTAGCATGTGTTTCAACTACAAGATGAGTGGGGTGTGCTAAATTTTTTTCACAATTTTTTTCTGAAAACTACCATGAAGGGAAAGAAGGAAAAAGACAATTAAAGGTGATAAGGTTTAAAGGAGAATGTGAAGGAAGGGAACAACCACTGACATGGGTTCTGCAAGTTCTGTACGTAGAAATGACATGGAGCGAGTAAAGAAATACTTGTAAAGTCTCATGGGGTACTTTAATGAATATCATCTGTACCATGACAAATGAATGGAGCGTAGACAAATTAATAATTTATCAATTAAAAACGAAGATTGCAACCAAGTGTCGCAACTGTGCAGTCTGCTGAATCACTCAATTAAAGCAACATAAAAATGCAGAAAAGGTTATTTTGAACTTCAGACTGTTGGGTGACAAAGTATTTGTGCCAATAATGATATTATGAACATGTAAACATTTAGCAAGGAATTGTGGTAGCCTTTCTAAAATATCCTTTATCCTGGCTCCTGGCACACGGCAAGGAACAGCTGATTTTTCTCTGATGGAGCAGGATGTGTCTTGTTTTGGATTGTTTGAAAACCGAATTGTGTTTATTTATTTATTTGCCATGCATGGTTGCATGGCGCTGAAAAAGCAACACAAAACCATGAAAAAGTTATTTGATAAGCAATGTTCGATGTAAAGGCTAAATACCATCTCCATGTTTATCCATCTAAATGGATTTTTGAAACATGAATATGCAAACAAATCTACTGGATGAAAATCATTTACATCACCTTCTTTCTTGCCAAAGATTAAGATCTACAAAACATATTACATCCACAACTCTCACCATAAATACAGTTTTTATAGTTTTAGTTTTAGCTAGAACAGACTGTTATAGCTTCACAACTGTCTTCATACTGTACAGCATCTGGCTGAAACTACTTTATACACTGTACTTCCTCCAGCTATAAAAAAAAATAGGTATTAAAGTAGAACAGACTCCCAATCTCATCAAGACTAATCTGGAAAATGGTGGTTAAATCAAATGATTTAGAAGTTATACAGTAAGCAGAAAGGCATCAGAAGGATCCATGATTTACAGGATCAGGGCCTACACATCCTGGGTTCTGACTGACCCATATTCCAGAGCCAGGAAACTTGTCCTCACCACCACCACCTCCACAAGCAGCCCGGTCCAATACAGGTTAGCAGTAGAGGGCCTACTGATCGTGATCCAATGCGACCCTGCGCTAATTCCCTGGTGAAAGCCACCCAGTCAGTCCAGCGATGCCTCAAAACCTCAAGGTTTATATGAACAAGCTCCACTCTGAATGGGAACCCAGGAACTAGGCCGGTAATAACAGACCTCAGGAAAAAAGCTTTTGACCAAAGAGAGAGCGGTGAACAGAGACTCACCCCGTTCGCCCCCTCGTTTTCTTTCCCTGCAGGTTTTGGGAGAATGTCGAACACGCTTCCTGTAAAACTATGTAGTATTTATTACAGCCTCCGTTTTTGATGGCTGGGGTCATGTAGCCTGCTGTCTATTTATCCTAGAGGTTATTTACTACATTAGGCCTGGTTTCAGGGCCAGGAGAGGAAGAAAGGAGAGAAATCTAAGATGCAGGAACTAAATTGGTAGCAAATGTATAGCCTCCAACTTGCCCCTTGGCCCTAATGCGTTTTTCAAGCGCTCTGCTCACCGTGCTCCAAGATGCGGGGACGGCTTGCCTCTGAAATAATATTTCAACAGTGGTTACAGACGCAAAACCGGCGCCATCTCTCAGCTTGGGTTGTTCCCACCAAAGTGCAGCATAAGGGATTTTCATTTTATTTCTGGGAAGATATTATGCTTTGCTGTGTAGTGCCGGTGGCCTTAAGGTTAAAAGAGGCAGACTCGTGACCAAAAAGTTGCAGGTTTGAATTCTCAGGGCAAGTGCTATAACAGAAGGTGATACTGTATCCACTGAGGTGCCTTTGAGCCAAGCATTTAACTACATCTCCATTGGAGCAGTGCACTGGTTTCAGTACGAGACTGTGGTTGTACTGGGCCGCTCCCAGGTTGGATGAATGTAACTGTGTGAATGTGTAGCAGGGCGTTGCTGGAAAAAAAGAGCATGTGTGCTCAAATCCCCAAGAAAGGTTAAAAACAGACATCAGTGCAGAGGCTACCAGGCTGCCCACACAAAGCCTGAAACTGAGCCGCTGAAGTCATACAAACAAATTGAAAAACACACCTTGTGTTAATGACAGATCATTTACCCCTATGGTATAGTCATTCTGGTCAGCCATTTTGCAAAAAGGATTTGCACTAAGTTTGAGATCAGTGCCTCAAAGATGCTTACAGGGAGACTCAATCACCGTTCTTCTGCCGCTAAACTCTCTAAAAGATGACTTTGACCATCTCATTTTCATTTAAATGGCTCAGTGGAGAACCATTTGCTCTCCTCTTCCCTACAGCCGAACAGACTCAATAAAAGCCAATGAGCTGTTGAAAAGAGGAAAACCTTGTTGTTGTCTTATACAAACAGCATATGGTTTGCTCAGTGTGGCTGCACATGGCAGCAATCCTTCGACTTCATTTGCTCCTCTGTATCAAGTTGTCCTCTTACCATCTGGGCAATTATGAAGTTTCACACTCTCCAAGTTTCTTTTGTCAACACTTTACAAGAGCCTGATTCAAGTGCATTAAGCATATGCACAGCATTAATATGTTGTGCAGCGTATGTTGTGCATATAATGGTTCTGTTATTTCACAATGAAAATAATGAACTGGACATTTTAATGATGAAGCAATATTATTCAAGATTAATTTTTTATAATAATTAATTTCATTTGGAAACATGTTTTGTGCTCAGTACTCATTGCTGTGGTGTTTCTGCATTTCACCATAGTTAGAAGTTAGAGGAGGCTGAAAGAACTTTCATTTTGTCTGTTAAATATTAAGCTATTGGCCTTTTTAGTGCAGCGACTTTCTGGAGTCACTGCTCCTGGACAAAAAATAGTCTGGCACACAGCTGTAAAGCCACAACAGGCTGTTTTTACACTTTGGTTTTTGTACAGAATAGCTTTAGAGGTGCGGGCAGGCAGATGTTTTTTACCTTTGGACAGAACCAGGCTAGCAGTTTCCCCTTGTTTCCAGTCTTTATGCTAAGCTATGCTAACTGCCAGCAGGAGTTGAAAATTTAATGTATGAACTAACTCAAGATAGAAAGTTAATAAGGGCTTCTGTTAAGTTCGGCACTCCTCAGCCATGGTGGTGGTAAGCTGCTAACTAATGAGATCGCTCTGTGAATATTTTTGTGAACATGGTCTCAAATTGCAAAATCATCACCTCAGCTGCTCCCACAGGAATCTGACATTCCCAGAAACCTAATTGACAGCGTTACTGTCTTCACCCGGTTGTCAGCGGCGCCTGATTGTTTTTTTTTTGTTGTTTTTTTCCAAAACTTAAATTTATTTCCCCTCTGGACCTTGAAAAGATAAAGGAGTAGGATGTGTTCTTGTCATAGTGCCAGGCTCTGATCAGCAGCCATGCATGTAGCTGTCAGGATGTTGCAGATGTTTAAAAAGATATCCCCTTCCCGAAGGCAAAGTGAAATTAATGGTGCTATTGTAAACACCTGTCACACAGCCCAGATCTAACAAAGCATAAGGGCTTCCAAAAATCCTTGGTTTGTAAGGCTCTGTGGGTCTTTTTGCTGTTTCATGTCTTGGCGGAGACTGATGCTGATGGCATGGAGGTAGAAGGATAAGAGCAAAAATTAAATTGATGCCTCACATGGTTTGTTGCACCTGCCTGTGGGGCCACCATGATGCCTTGGTCCACAACGGCCTGTCTAGGTCCCCACAGGGGGGGGTTTCAGCCTTAGCTTCCTGACAGTTTGTCCCCCCCCAATTCACCCTGAGCTGCACTGCCTCGGAAACTCTCTGAAAACTGAGCAGAGCTTTGTGGCATTTCTCTCATGCAGGTTTTGACAGGAAGGTTTGCTTGTGTAGGTGGATTCAATCATTCTGAATTAATTTAAAAGATATTTATGAAATGTGTGGACACTACTTTATGTGTGAGTGTGTCTTATGACATGTTTATGCATGTGTCTAGTACATTTATGCAGTAGTGTGTGTACATGAATTGGATCTTCATGTGCGGACGTGACATGGAAGACTATGGCTGTTCATTAAATTGCCTCAGAACATTTAAAGTATTAAGTGAGATTGATGTTTGACTCGGGTGCCTCTGCCATTAGGGAGTCCAGCCAACAAGTCTTGTTACTCAGCAACTTCTGTCTATTCATGATTATCTGGCAAATCAAACAAGTGTCAGGATGTTTCTTTTTCTCCATTGCACATTATCATTAAAGATGATGGCAGTAACATGAGGGGGATTCAGCTCAGCCTCTGAGTGTTCACATCATGACCACTAGGTGGAGTAAAGACATTTAAAGTGAGTAAAGACAGAGGTGTATTTCATTTCAAGGTAGTTTTTGGTAACTTGTCTTTAATATTTTAAATGACTTAAAATCAAACAGAGACATTGTTTTATAGGATCTTTTTTTTTTAATCTCCTTTCTAATTTTTGTGTGAAGAAATATGAATAATTATTAACTTTGTTTTTTTTATGTTCAGAAGATTAGAAAGGACAATCAAGATAGTGCTGAAAGCATACTTTGATTTTTGCTACATTCTAATACAACTACATTAACTAAATTAATGATATTAAAGTTTATGTATAATGTATACCATTTTAGATGCTAAGAGTCATCCTTCATGAGATTTCAGTCATGCTTTAACACATTTTAGGTTTTGCTGCCCTCTACAGGAAATATGACTATCTGCTCTGTTACCATGTACAATAAGATGTCACTAGACTTTTCTTGCACAATAATTACCATGATGATTTTCTGCCTGGTCATTTATTGTAATGACACAATTGTGAATTATTTAAAAACTAAATAGAATAACAGCTTGATACAAATATATATTTATTGTAATAATAGAACATTGACTGGGGAAGACCAAACAAAGGCAGACTGAAGCTATAGTAAATGGCAAATAGGAAATTAACAAGCTGTATAAAGAGGCTCAGTTAATTACAGTTCCCAAAATGTCCACACATAAATGCTTTGGAATGAAAATGTCCCAACAAGATATGGTTGGTTAAATGAGAAAATTAATTCATGTTACGAGCAGCCACATTGTCTTAGCAGGAAGCTCCAGGAGTTTCATTGTACTATAAAGCCATCTGAGCAAAAGTACACTCTAAACATTTAAACAACTCTAAGACGACAAAGGCTCTATTATTGTCAACTGATGTAAGTCAGTGGTTTAACTGCTGCCAACTAGTAGTAATCACAAAGAAATGGTCCAATTGTTGTTAATAGTTGCCATTATGTTAACCAAGACACTAGCAAAGTCAGCTTGACATATTACAGGAATCTATTACACTGACAATATGTGGTCATTTTCCTTAAATGTCTTGATTGGATCTGAGAAAACCTTACACTGATATTTAGTAATATGTATGACACTGCACCATGTCACTGAAGATTCCTCTGCACAAACACTGTCAAATATGAAATGACAGCGGGTCTGTACAGAAATTAACTCTGGAGTGTGACCAAGACAAAAAAACTATATAAGACCATGTTCCCTGGCTTTGTACATATTTCCAAAATGCTTCAGAGAACCACAAACAGATTTTTTTTTTTCATTTGCATGATGTTGCTACTTGTGCCAGTGAAAAACTGTTATCTGCAGGTTACAGTGTACTCAGTGTGTGTATTCAAGTCCCTCTCTCTGCGTTGGACTCTTTTTTTACAGCTTGTGTGCCCTGTTTGCACAATGTCTGCAAAACACCAAAGAATAAATATGTTGGACCTCCAGACACTGCACAGCCAAGTTGTCTCAGTCACTATCTGATGATTCACTTGAGCTGGAAGAAGAAGAAGAGGATGATTGTTGTTTTCTGTTCTTAGGTCTCTTCTTGTGATGCTTCCCGTGCTCCTTTTTGTTCTTCTTGCTTTTCTTCTTGTGGCTTCTCAGTTTCTTTTTCTTCTTCTCCTCTTTATCAGATGAGGAGTAGGACCTGCTGCGTTTCTTTTTCTTCTTCGTGGTCTCCTCATCACTTGATGATGAAACAGATCTAGGAAGTAAAAAACAATAAGCAAATGACTGAAAGATCATAAACCTGCAGAATGACTAATAAAAGAAAACTAATCTCTGATTTTTGAACACTAATTTATATTGTCTCCCAAAATAAATAACTAAAAAGACTTTACATGTGGAGACTTGGAGAGAAATGTATGTATTCTTTATTCATTATGAGTCAAGTATTATCAGTAAAACAATTACTGCTTTAAATCTGTAATAGCTTATTTTCAGTTTTAAAGTATCTATGCTCATGCAATATATATAGGGCATATCGTTATATACATTTTATATATTTACATAAGGTCGTGTTTCTGTTGTCAAAGAACTATAAACATGTAAAAAAGTGACTTTTAGTCTCAGTGTGGAAGTAAAAAAAATTGCAAGGTAGGAAAAAAGTTACCTCTTTCTTGACTTTCTATCTCTGCTCTTCTTCTGTTTATGTCTCTCTTTTCTGCCATCATTGTCATCATCATGGGAACCTTACACACAAAATTTGTAGACAGAACAGTCAAGATATTTTTTACTGTAACAGTAGCTGCTTATAAAGTAAAAGGGCAAGTAACTCAACATCTGGAAAAATATATCTAACAGTAGCATTGAGGCTTCTGGGGCTACTGCTGTTGCTCATCTGTATGCAACCACCAAAATCCACCTGATGAGTTCCACAGGTGAAAGTATTCACCTTGTCTTTTGAAGGCAAACCATGCAAGACCAAGCTTTATAGTATTTTTAAAAATAAAAAAGCTTTAGCAGATCCTATTTCATACCTCTACGATGCTGGCCACTTCGCCCCAGCTTCTCATTGCGCTGAGCTGCAGGCATGTCGTCTTCACTCTCTTCACTGCTGGTGCTGCTTACATCCAGAACTATGTCTTTCTGAGGGTCAACTCTGACAAAGTTTCGGCACTCAAACGTTAAGTGGCCCGCTGGGGGAAAAAAAAGGTCAATGGATGAACAACAATAGCAAAGCAGGAACGTTTCATTGCTTTTGATTTGGGTATACAAGTCTACTCTTTGCAACCACTATAAGGAAATATGAATCAGTGTCTGGCAGATATTGTTCAACATTATTTTACTACTCATAATTACCATTTATATGTCTGAATTAAATCTGCTTGTAAGAGCTGCATAAACCTGGCAGTAGAGCTTTAAAAAAGATTCCATCATGACTCCAACAAACCCACATTTAACCATCTTAATAAAGGGAGTCATAGCAACATGATCGCGCATGCATGCACACACCCACACACAAAATCTCCTCCTTTAATTTGCAATGAAACATGAAAGTTAAAGCTTTACTTACGATATCCACATTTCTTGCACCCAGCTCTGATGTTGTCCTTGTTAGGCCCTGAAAGATAAGAGTTTTTTTTATTGTGTAAAGTAATTGTTTGTATACATGGACACCTGGATCTCCAACAACAATACTATTAGGTTAAGTACTAGTCACACAGTTAAGTTATTATCCCTTTTAGATATTTATATCAATCATAAGGAACTATAGATATAAATAACTATCTTCAGGGACAAGGACAAGGAGTCCTGTAACAGATGGCATTATTGCCACAGAGCCTTGATCTCAACATCATGAAGTTAGTCTGGGATTATATGAAGAGACAGGAGACAATGAGACAGTGTGAATCCACAGTAGACTTGAAGAACTTTTCCAACAACCTATCTGCCAAATACCATGAAAAACTGTATTTAGGAGAACAGGTGCCATTTCAGAGCCTGGGGGCGGTCACACCAAATATTGATCTGTGTCTATTTTCTGCACTTTGTGCAAAATTAAGTGAAAAAATAAAAACTACGACGGCAATCTTATTTGAAAGCATCATCATTTTGCTTGTATTGCCTAAAACCTTTGCACACTGCAGTATATGAACTGTAGATAACATTTAATGTTACCTGTTCTGTAAAATGCTTGGCTCCACTTAGATTTCTGCTAAAGACTCGATGCAACTAACTACAGACTTTGATGAGCAGCACTTTGAGCAGCCACATTTTTTGAGTAGCTAAGAGGTCGCTGAGACGCAGAAACAGCTACTTATTACTACTAGCTTCTCTCTGTGTTACAGCACTAAAAGTTCAGACATTTATGGAGGGGAAAAATACAGTAGAGTCTAATTTACCGGCATGTGTGAAACTGTTTCTCGTTGGAGGGGGAAGATACCGATATAAGAAGTTGTTTGGTCTATGTGGCTAACTTTAATGCTAACGTTCACGTTAGCGCCACTTTGTTTAACCATATCGTTCTTCCCGTGGCCATTAGATTTCCACAGTAAACCACATGGATGATACAAATGAAAATGTAAACTTATATACATTGCTAAACTCTAATACCAACCTGGGGCAGCCATTGTATTCTGCACGGTGATGCAGAAAAAGTATAAAACTGGTTATTGCCAGAGAGCGAATCCACGAAATTTCCTCCAGTCCTCACTCAAAATAACGTCGATCAGAAACATTTGCTCTAGAAACGACGAGTTCCCCGTCTTGTTCTGTTTCCCCTCTTCACTGTCGGAAAACCGGATTACTGGTGCATTAACGCCACCAAGTGGACTGGAGTTTGCGGCAGTAGATTGAACTCGTTTTAATGGGTTAGTTCCTCCTGTAACGGCTGAAAAAATATATTCAAGGTGTCTTTGAAGAACTGAGAAAAAATATCTTTGTAAAAACGTCAACAATTAAATCAAAGTAAACCTGAAAGCTACTGTTTTGAATCATGGTGTTTTCATAACTATTTACATTCACAACTCATCATATTAAATTTAAAGGCCTTAAGGCAAATGACACAGGGTTTAGGGTGAGTAAATGGGAAGAGGTAAACTCTTCTATTCTCTCTCATGTTTATACTTCTGTGAATTCATCCTGAATGACTCATTATAAGGGGGTCTTATCAAACAATTATTACCTTTTGGTGTAATTTCAATGTTCATATGTAGCAATAAGGCCAGAGGTTGACACACAGAGTGGTGCAATGTGTGCGGAAAACTTTAGACGATGACATAGTGAGTGTAGCCTACATTAAAGTCTATATGCTCTTCCTGAATTTCCCTGATCCTGAGTATTTCCATGCGTCAACTTACTCTATTAAAAAAATCTTAAGAATTTTTTGCACATTGCTTGATTGCGTTCCCAGTAAAGCCAGTTGTGGTTTTAGTTAGGGGTTAATTGAAGGCAGCCAGAGTAAGACTGACAGATGGAAAATGTCGACATATGCGGGGGCCCCCAGACATTCTCTCATCATCAAGTCTGTGACTGTGGTACAAACGCGCGCACACACACACACACACACAGACAATCTAGATCTTGCTCTTTTGACAGTGCCATCTGTCTCAGTGACTGTTCTACCAGAATTAATACTGTACTTCACTTTATTTACAATAAAAAATGAAATTAGTACAGTCACTGTTACCTAATCAGATGATGCCTCATGATAAGCTACCTCACAGTTCAGAGGTTCCACTCAGGCAGAGGACTTTGATCCATAACACCTCTTTTCTTTTTTTCTTCTGCCCTGTTATTCGCCTCACATGCTTAAAAACACGTGTTACCTGCTCCTCTTTCCAGCCATTGGCCGGATGTACCTTCACCTTTCGTCACGATTTTCATTATCAGAATTCCACTAAATTACCCTTCCCCTGATATTGACAAAGGGAAATGTTATTATGACTGTCACCTTAGGGTGTCCTGTTTTAATGATTCTTGTCTTTTTGTTTCATAGTCAGTTGAAATATTTTAATTGTTGTTTTTCTGTTGTACATTTCCTTTAGCACAGTATTCTGTCTCATCTGAAAATTTTGCATTACAGTATCCAGTTTAAGTAAAGCCTTTCTCCAGGCAAACAAACTTCAGTTGTTCGTATCTGGACTTGCTGTTAAGAAGCCTCAATTATTTAACAAGGCTATGATACAGTTCAAAGGAGTTTACTTTATCTCTTTATCTCTGTCAGGTTTTTGCCTCAGGTGAGAGATTAAAACAAAGAGCATTTATCAGAAACCTCTGCGCTGTTTGCTGCAAAGTGATTTCCTCACCATAGAGAAATATTAAATTCACTTTTCAGCCACTGGAAGGTGCAAAGAACACTTAGAAGAAATACAAAACAGCTCCTGTAAAACAATTCTTTTACTATTCGGTGCAATGAATAGACTGCAATAAAAAGGACAAATGACACAACACCCTTTGTGCATGTGTACAGTAGGTTTCAAGCCCAAAACAGAAACTATATAACACAGTTAACAACATTTATAATTATATGTAAATTAGTCATTTGTATGTCTACACAAACACAGAGATAGAAATGCACATCACCAGTCTAAGAGGGATGGGGAACTCCTCTGCTGGTTATTATGTTACCATGCGATCTAACTCAAGTGAGCCAACTTTGTGATGCCTGTAAACAAATCCGAAGTTAGCAAGCTAACCCGCTAGTCTTGCTTTGTGACTCAAGCCTCATGCCTATATTTTGAGTTGTCATATAAAGAAACTAATTAACTGCTTATTTCCCATCTATGTTTTAAACCCTTTAACTGTGAATATACCTCAAATCTATATGGTCACAAAAAATGGATTGGGCCTTCAAGGAGGCCCTTATTGGTACCTGGTGACAAGCTGGTTCCCAAACTTGACTACATTTCTGCACACATCATAAAAAGCTCTCTGACAGTGATAAGACCGTACGTAGTAAAACATTCCTCACTTGCTATGCAGCTGCTAGTTTCCTTTCATCCTTATCTGAGCCTCGTGTCTACAATGTCTGTCCTCTATTTTGCCTTCTGTTACCTGACAAAAACAACAAAGGAGAGTTGCAGCTGTGAAAATGTAAACCAATATCAATCAAGGAATGGGAATTTATATTTAAAACATAGCGGTATAAAATAATAGATTGTTAAATCGTCTCTGCAGTCTATGAGTCATTGAACAACTGTTGTTTGTCATTTGTTGCCACTTAGGAAACAAACAAAACATAACTTTTTTTCTTTTAATTTGATGGGAACACCAGTAAATGTGATACTTCCATTTGGTTTGTGGGTATTTTCCTTGACTGAAGTTGGAATTAGAAGTGGTATTGCATGCAAAACATTTCCAGTGAAACCAATTCTACTGGCACTGCAGGGGCTTGAAGGAGAGAAATTCTTCCTCATGGACAGCAAAGCCATGTCAGATGTTGAAGCTGTTGAACAATGCACGGAGACACAACATACAAGCACACACACACACACACACACACACACACACACACACACACACACACACACACACACCCATTCCTTGATGGGATTTATGAAATTCTCCAACTGAGATAAACCATGGCTTTTACGTACCAATGTCAAATCATTCCAAAATGGACTTAATAAAGTTCTGACAATGTGTTTATGAACAAAGTTGTAAACAAAAGATTCTTCATGCCACAAAGGCGTCAAAGACACAGCTTCAAACAGGGGCCTCTCTGGTGGTTCCTTGAACCCTTTTCCCAGCCTGAATGTTGCTTTCACCCAATTTTCTGTTAACCCAACAAGCATCTGGAGACCTGGGTCCAACAGAAATAATGTGTTTTGTGATTCTTGAGCAAGATGTTGAAATCCTTCAAGCCTACTCATCTATCATATTTCTTTTATTGAGAAATAAAACATTTAGAGTCTACAGCCATGATGTTGGCTCTGTAAGGCTGGGTTCAAGCTTCATTTCGAATGGTAGCATACCGACATTTAGTAATTAGCACTAAACAGGAACTACAGTTACGGATGATGGGACTTTTTTTTTTTCATTGTTATTATTTGTAATTATTTTTCATAAACATTTGACCTGAATCATGTTCAAACCAAACCAAAGTGGTGGACCAATTGAATGTCAGAGCAACATTTTCATCTCTGCAACTACACCACCAACATGACTACAACTTTCAAGAAATCTTGGCAAGGCCTCAGAGAGAGAGAAAGAGTGATACACTTTCTCGGTTTATTAGGTGAGTAACGGGTGCTGAGAGTAGCAGATAAAGTCCAAACAGTTAGCAAATATACAGAAAACAGACAAAAACAATGCTGGGACATCTATGTTTCCTCTATAACATTTATTCTGGATCAGTGAAGTTTGAGACGCTTGGATTATTGCTTGACCACACAAGTTATCATGGTGATATGACCTTGTCACTAGCCATTGTACAACAGTAACATGGTAGATTAGTCATCTATTGTGAAAATGATTCTGTAGCTCAAGGGGATGACGCAAGTGGGGAACGTAGCAGAGAGAAAAAAAAGGTTTCTGTTGTTGCAGTGCCTAACAGGTCATCTTTCAGTTTACTTAAATGTGAATTAAAAATTCATCTACAGTGCATGCAGTCCCCTGGGTGGTCCACAAGAAATGTCAACTGCATGGCTTATTGGTAATCCATGCATGAATGTGTGACCTGAATGCCCAGTTTGTAAATGTAAGTGAATGGCTCTAAACTAGCTAGTGAGAGAAAGAAGCAGTCCATCTCACAGCAGTTCTGCTGAAAGGCTCCGTCTGGTCAGTACCTGGCGGACGCTGACGACGCTGAAGAGGATGTTTTTGGATAGGGGCCTGCCTAGGAAAATAAACCTATGTCTGACCTCAAGCGCCAGTCGCGGAGTCTCCTCACCTCACCACCTGACACAGTGTTCCTCCCACAAGCATGAGCATCACTCCTGGGTGGCCATGCAGGAAAAGGGAACTCTCTTTGGCATCCTTTCAAAAGGGAAAACAAAAGCTATGAGGAAGAAGAGTAAAACTCCAAATGTATGCCGTTTCACCACACAGACTGGACTCCTTCATTTATTAACATTTATCCTCTTGTATTTCATTTACTTTCCCACTGACTACAACAAAAACTGATTTATTAGTCTTTTTTTGCGCATTGTTCTATGGCAACTGTTGGATGTTTCTTGTGTTTTTGCCCGGTCTTGTCCAAGGTCTTGCCAGGTGAGGCAAATAGCAGCTGGAATTGATTTGTTTTGAATGATACTTCTGTATGCTGTAGGAGTGGGATTGCTCTCTCTCACCCCCCCTGTCTTCCCACCTCCCTTCCTCCCTCCCGGCTCTCTTGTTCTCCCTCCCTGAATCTTTCTGTGCATGTGTGATGGCCTCTTAAATGAGGGCTCTTTGATGTGGAGGGGATCTAGGGTAAGCAGAGTGCTTAGTTGAGTGGGAGGCGAGGAATGCGAGGCAGGTAAAATTCCTGTTTTCTCCCATCAGACCATGCTCAACCATCCTGAATACGAATGTGGCTCCCTGGATTTGTTATATAGTTTCTGTCTTCCTGAATAATCCTGGTTTTCAATCAACATTTAGCTCATTAGTACAAGTTTGTTTTCACTTGCCCGTCTTTGTGATGTACAACATATACAGAGTTGTTTATTCCTCTGCATTCCTTAAACCCTTTGTCCCACTTTGACTCCTCTGAAACCTACCCAGACGTTTCCCGCAGCAAACTTAAAAAGCCCAAACCTGTGAGAGCTGACAGACATGTGTCCACAAAGGACTGAGAGAGACAAACACTTTGAGTCGATGCTTTGTGGAGGAAAAAGATGGGCAGCGTGGGGAGGGAGATGGGTCCGCTCTCTGATTTGATGGGTATTTCTGACGCAAACCGGTAAAAAGGTGAGTGCTGCTGGCAGTGCAGATACGCGTGTGTGTGTGTGTGTGTGTGTGTGTGTGTGTGTGTGTGGGTGTGTGTTTTTCCCCCACCTCCTCTGCCTCTATCTCAAACAAAAGATGCAAGCCAAGGCTACAAAATGGTAGCGGTGGAAAGAAAATAAAATTGTTTTCCATCATTCATTTATTACTTCTCTGGACACCTTGGAGGTGAAAAACTTTGCCAGCCATTGTTGCAGAAGGACATAGAGTGGGGTACTGTAATTTTTGGGCATTTTGAGGCTCAAGAAAGCAAGAGACACAGAAAAGGAAGTGGAGCGCCAAGAAGAGTAAAGTGGAGAGAACTGTAACAGTGTTGAAAAAGAGAAGTAAGTCTGACAACTGAAGAGGTTTCAAGGCTCAGAGGCAGGATGATGATGTTGATAAGCTTACTTCTCCTCATTGGATGTGGCCGTGCAGGTGAGTCACAATTTTATATTTGTGATGTTGCTAAGAAAGTGAGAAAGAGGGTGAAGGTTAGCATACCAACAGCCATATGCAAAGACTTGATGTGGTCGCAATTTGCCCATGAAAGCTTTTTTTTATAACATGATGTCAAATGCAATATATTCTTCAAACTCTCACAGTAAAGCTGGAGCTAGGAGCCTGGATATGAGTTTACTGCAATTTACTTTTTTCCATGTCATAACTTGTAGGTCTGAAGTCAGACTTAACAAAACATCCACAATTATTACACATCACAGAGAGTTACACTGGCATGTTTACACACACACACACACACACACACACACACACGCACGCGTTGTCTTTCTAATACACACATAAACCTTTCTTTCAATCTCACCCGTGCTCACATCTCATGCATCCCTACTCCATCATTTCACATGCACACACACACACACACACATGCTATAGCCTAATTAGGATAAACTCCATATTTCCTTTATGAGTCCAATTAAAAACTAAGATGGGCCATTTCTCAAAGCTGTCAGACTGTTTGATGTCTAGGTGGCAATCTCTTGCTGAAGCTGCTGTGAGTAGCTGCCTTGAGTTGGGATGTGGGTCTCTCTGTATTTCACTTCTAATTGTCCCCCAATTGAGTTGCATGGCAGCAGTAAAACCTTTTATGACTGTCCTTCCAACTATTCAGAGATGGGATCTCAGCACTTCACATAAAAATGAGTTACATCATTTATGGTGCCTCCTTAAAGTGAACTAGATATAGTCTTCATCTGTCTTCTGGATGTCACTCTGAGTATGTGTTTGAGGGAATGGGGTTCATGTTTGTGCTGAGGCCAAACTAGATCACAGGCATCATTGCAGACCCTCGTTTAATTGTTCCACCAGAGCTGTCTCTGTGTTTATTGTGTTAAAGATCTGGCAGTCTTTCTGTGCCTTCCCTCTTTCTTTCCCTACTCTATGCCGGATTCTTTCCTTTCTTTAAAATACCATAGCAAGCATCAACTACTTTCACTATCAATATCCTTGACCCAATCTCTCTTTCCTCTTGCTCATATCTGAAAAAAAATCCTGTTAAAAGCTATCTTTTAAAACTCAGGGAAAAGATTTGGCTCTGAATGTGTGGTCTGGCACCACCCACATGTATATCCTCGCTTTGACAACCTGAACCTAAACATTTCCCTCCATGAGTTGTAATCTAGACCCAAAATCTGGCTAACCACTGTAATTTACAGAATCCATAGGTTAAAGGATCCCATCATGTTAAGAGGAGTGGGGAGGGAAGCAGAGGGGAAAATAACATTTCTAATTAACTTGTAGTGGAGTCTGACTCAGGGTCCAGATGCTGGAATGAGGGGGTGCTTGTGTGTGTGAAGAGGTATGTGTGTAACTGTAAAACCAGTGTATATTTCCAATTCTTTAAAAAGCTCTGTTTTTGGTTCTTTGCAAATCAACCATATAGTGTAGGGCAGCTATTGCAAGGAACTTAGCCATAAAAAGTCATAAATCTACACATATACTTCCCTTTACATGGTTGCCCTTCCACTTTTGTCAATATTAGACAGTGGACACTACATAGCTCATGGGAAGTGAGGGGAGAGAGGAATGGAGGATCATAAGTCCCCAGATGGAGTCAAACTGGAAACGCTGTGATTACATGGTCAGTGTCATCGTGCTTAAACCTCAGCATGTCCCATTACTTTTTGTGCATTTCTACCTTTATTTCATAACAAATTTCACAACCTCAAATCTGATTGAAACACAGGAAGTCACAATTAAATACAGTTATTGTCATGACTGTTTGGACTGTTTTGGCAACAGTTGGTAGTGGTAGTATAACATGGATAATATAGATTTTTCTTTAGCAGCCTGGATCCTACAGTATATATTCATGAAGAGGTTTTTTTGTTTTATTTTGTTTTTGTTAGGTGGAACAGGTCTTCTGTTTAGGCACACCACACGATGAAGAACCCCCCCACCCCCCCAACTGTACAGTTTCCTCTGCTTCGTGATCTCGATAGTGAACACAAATCACCATCTGCTACACTATAAATATCCCATATAAACTCACTCTCAATCGGAAGCCAGGAAAATGTGTAATTTTTTTTCTTACCAGCATGTATCTCGTTACAGCTCCTGCATGCTTGTAGTCATGACTATTTTGCTTGGTGGAATAAATAGATGAAATATGTTTTTGCTGTCAACAGGAATGGTAGATAACCACCCCATGGAGATAGGTGAATAAGTGATTGTATTTTTTTAATACATGCTATATCAAGTTATATTTATTATGTATAATCTGAACATGAGACTGGATCAGAGGTATACGGCATTAACTTTAGATACTGAATGTTCTGTTACTGAATTATATATAAATTATACATTTGGACTAGATTTCTTAAACTGTTGTGCTTTGCTTTGTTTTTGTTTAGTCCTCTCAATTCCCAGGAGTTCACTGCCTTCCCATAAGCATTTAAGCTTGCCATATAATCAGCCCACAAAAGCGCCTAAGCACCTTTCGGTGGATGGATGATCCATGCTGAGACCTAAAACAGCCACCAGGTGTTTACGCTTGTCATGCAGGAAACTAATTTGACTTTCCCAACATAAGCGAGACTTTCTCTCAGGGGCAGGCCCATAACAAATGGACAGACAGACAGGCCTCCACAAGTTTTCCTCGCTTTAGCACATTGCTGCCGGTATTTCCAGTTCATGTGGTGTGGGCTACATCATGTGAGGCCTCCTTACCCAGATTGCTGCTATGATTTTATTGCACTCTTGATTAGGCACATGTGACTAACTGCAAACCCCTGTTGGCAACGGGTGAGTGGTTGGCAGAAAGCAGAGGTCTTCCAGAGCTCTCAATTGTAACGAGATTCAGCCTCGCGGGTTCAGGAGGCGAGAGAGCCGTTCGCTGGGAATTTGATTCTTCTGGTCAACTGTTGTGTTTGCGTAGAAGAGAGACATTTTTATTCTGCAGGCGGTCTCCACTACCTCACGAAAGAAAAATGCTAAACCCACTTTACTTCCCATGGAAAAACAGCCAAGTTGACTTGGAGAGAGAAAGAAATTATTGGGGTCTTTTAAATGCAAAGAATTCTGAGGGGGGGGGGGGGGGGTGGAGGAAATGTGACCATTTTCCTGACATGAAGAGCAGAGCACATCAAAACTCAATCATGATATTCTGAAGAATAGGTTGGACCTTGTTTCCTTTCTACCCTTGGACTGTTTTTTCCAGTGGATGGGGGGAAAGAAATGGAAAGAGACATGGTTATGATTTGTGTCATGATGGATGCCAACACAAATTGGGCAGCTATTTTTTTCTCTCCCAGTTAAATGGGCTGCTGCATAAAAAGACTCATTATACATTTACCACATCAAAGGAACATGTAAATGTCTATCGTGCACACTTCAAGGAAAAGGGGTAGAACTATGTTAAAGCAACCTTTTAAAACAATACAAAGGGGGTGGTGCATTTTGATGAATCAAAATGAGTAGAGGGGCTGTGATGCTACGGCACTCTTGTGTGGTCCTTGCTCTGTCTCTTTTTCTCTCTCTCCCCTGGCTCTTCCTCCCTCTCTTTCATTCTCTCTTCCTTCTTTTGTGGCTCTAAGCCTATGAGCTGTCGTGGGCCCTTCCTTACTACACACCCAGCGGGGCTTTAAAAAGGAAGGGCCAGAGGTCTTAGCAGCCACACACACTCTCTTTCTGTGCCTCTGCCTGTCGGTCTCGGCGTGCTGCTCTGAAAGCCGGCTGTGTCAACCTCTCCAGCATCCAGGTTGCTTGGATTAGAGATGCAGACACCACAGCGCAGGGCCCCCAATCTCCTGCTCATCCTTCTGTGCCCCATTCTGCTGGCTGTGGGCCGGGCTGCTGTGGAGAGCCAAGGTGAGGACATGACAGAGTTATTATTGCTGCCTGCGGTTGGGATATTAGTAGCACTTTGTGGGCAAACAAATGGACGCACAGAGGGATTTAACCAGGTAACCTCAACCTGGGAAAGGATGAGTGTGTGAGGACAGACTGTGTTTGAGAACGTCAGCTGCAGTGGCCCACGAGCACGTACGCAGGTGTGTAGGTGTATGGAGAGAATGTGTCGGTTTAGATGCACAAAAGAGTGTGTGAGTATATTTTTGCCTGTGTCTACCTGTTTATGTAAAAATGTGGGGTGGACTGTTTGTCTTTCCGTTGTTTTGGTGTGTGGCCGGAGGAATGTTCCTTTTAGACTTCCTTCACAGTGAGCCTCTCAGTGGGCATGAACAGACAGACACCAAAGTCTCTTCTTGGTTGTTTTTTGTCATTTTGACACCTCTGGAGGAACCCCTTTTCTTGTGTACCCTGAAGGCAAAATATAATTCAAAGTGTCAGAGAAAGGCAGAGAGAGATACATGAGCATGCAGACACCCACTGACACACTTGAATTCACTTGAAGCTTTTGTGCACCAGAGCTTTACCAATCCACACAATGCAAACGCCACACTCATACTAAGCAGTGAACATCACACACATGCCTCGTTCTCTACCTGTGAAACCTCTGAAATCCACCCGGCTCCATCCATACTCCCCACGCACTCATCTAATTCTCTATCTTTGTGTGTTTCCATGGAGCAGCACTGTATGAACTTGAGAAGGAGCCAGCTTATTGGGATGCTCAGGCAAGGGCAACACTGGATGCTGCACTGAAACTCCACCCTCGGAATCACCGGGCCAAGAACATCATCCTCTTCCTCGGTGACGGTAGGTCATGCTATTATTATGGAACCTATAACAGCAAACATTAAGTCCTGACTCGGTTGTAGGTGAGGTTTTGACAGCTACTGAATGACAAATACAGCTCAACATGCAGCAGAGCTCAAGTGTGTTGAGTTACAGCGGGTTTGCTGTGCTCAGAATGGATAGAGGGAAAGTAGCTTGGACAGTGGACTGTGTATGAGAAGTATCTAGATTTGTAAAGACCAATGAGCCAATGGTTGTCATAAAACTGGACAGCTGTGGTGATTTGTTCAAATGCTCAAAATAAATTAAGTTTACTTAGATTTAACAAGCAAAGAGTTGTGTGGGTAATGACTGTCTGTTGGTTTATTTTAAACATAAAAAGTATTTTTCTACGTATTTTTAATTGCATAAAAATCAGTTTTATGGTAACAGTGCATCATTTGACAAAACATCATTACTATGTGACTCAACAGTTCCTCTTAGTTCCAGCATCTTTCCGCTCATTGTTGTGGTTCAATCTTATCTGTATGGTTCACTTTGAGTGCTCTCATCAATGGCATTTCCAACACAGTGTTCAGCTGTTTGCAGCAAACTAATAATGTTGTAAGGCAGTGATAAACAACTTATTTTGTTGTGTAGAGATTAGGACTTCTTGAAGATGATATTTTTAGGAGCTAAGGTAGTAGAGTGACAATTAAGGTGACAATACTAATTAGTGCAGGGCGCGGTTGTCACTCTGAATATGCTGACGTGCCACATCTCTCATCCTTCTGTAGTAAAGTCTGGCATTCACTGACTTGTCACACGTGTGATATATTTACAGCTGGTGAGGCATGAAAGTAATTTTTGTGAGGCAGAGATTTAAGAGTGCTCTTTTCTGTTAACTACTAGAATATCTGCTTTAAATCAAACCTTCTTAGTTATATTTCTGGGTGGTCGGGGCTGAGTTTTCTTTGTGCATCTCATCTGTAATGCCCTGCCCAGAGCCTGTGATGTTTAAGGGAGAGCGCAGTGCATCACAGCGACTTGGGCTTCTTCAACTAGGGCTTTTCATGTCACGAGTGGGAACCACATACAGAAAATAGTTTTTGAAAAAGTGATCAAAAGGTATATATTGTATCTTGTATGTAATACATGCTGAATAGTTACTTAGCAGTATCTGTATAGGAAAATGTTCTACAAATAATGGTCTGAATAGTTGCCTGGTAGAGTCAGTTTTGGCCTCTGTGATGAATTTGCTTGAAAATGTGGTTCTCCTAGAAAACCACTGCTTTAACTGCCCCGTTCATTTGTGGATTCAGTTGAGGTTAATGACCTTGCCATGTTTTGACTTTGTTTGCTGAGGGAATTACTGAATCAGTGTTTTTCCTCAGTATGGCAGTTATAGTCTGAGATTTTAAAACAAACACATTATAATATTTCTGGTCTGGATTCTAATGTTGAGAAATTTGACAGAGAACAGTTCATTAAATCATTGCTCTGTGGGGTTAGAACAGTTCAACTTTCAAAAACAACATGTGAATATGAACACATTCGTAGATGCTTAAAACATTTGCATCTTTAATTTGTCATTCAACATGTCAGTAGACTCAGATGAAGCTAAACTAAATTTAGCCAGAGCATATCAATGATTGCACCTTTAAATCGTTCTCTCCCAGGTATGGGTGTGTCTACAGTGTCGGCAGCTCGAATCCTGCGAGGTCAGATGGAGGGTGCATCAGGGGAGGAGACGGTGCTGGCCATGGACACCTTCCCATATCTGGCCCTGTCTAAGGTCTGACCTGTTGATCATCTGCCCCTATTCCTCAACTAGTTCAAAATGTGGACTGCAATTCTTGTCTGCTATAGTCCAATGAGTACCTTTATCATTCACTACATGCACCATTTAAAGCTTTACGATTTAATTACCCAGTGTTTTTTTTACTGTTCATTTTTTTCCACGGTTGGTGCCTAAAAATTTTACCCTCAGTAGTATTTTGGGATGAAAATAAACATATTCATAATTTACCAGTGAATACCTGTACATGTTCCATGCCTGTTTATAGTTTAACATTTATTATAGCATTTAATAGTGAAAGCTTTTTCTACCACATGCTTAAGTTTATTTGTAAGTTTAAATGGGACAAAGGACAGTAATAATGACAGTGTGAGTTCATGCATATAAATAAATATCTGTGGTTGTTTGGTAAATCAGTACAGCATGACACACAAGAGAAAGAGTTTGAGTGAGAGACAAACAGAAAGACGCAGGGGGAAGGGGGGGGGGTCAGTGGTTTAGTGTGTATGTCAGTTTTCCACATGCTTTCTTCTTGTAACATGTAACATCTTGCCTCATACCATCCTGCTCTTTTAAGGTGAAAGAGCATCAAGGATTTAGCTAAATCAACACTTTAAGTGAAAATGCTGACATTATGGTAAAACAGATTGAAAGTCTTACAAAAGTTCAATTCATTCTTGTGGCCAAGCATAATTCAGTTTGTTTGGTGTCTCTGTGTTCTAACCTATAATCAAACAAGATTTTGCATTTGCTCATTCAAGAAAAATGCACAATTTTCTGGTTGAGTTAATGTTGTAGACCTTTCCCAGGAATATCCTCTGCCTGTTGTACAAGACTAGTTTTACACATATGAACGTAGCAACAGTGGTTGATAGTCTCCCTGGTTTAAGTGTGCCACCTACAAAATCTCCCATTGTTCCCATTTCACACTACTTGAGTGACAGTTCACCTCTGCTCAGCACCGAGCAACAAACAAGGAGAGACATTTCATTTTCTAAAAGGGAAATGCTGTTTATTTTGGTTCGGTCTTTAATTGTGTTTGTGTTTCTACTCCACAGACCTACAGTGTGGACAAGCAGGTAGCAGACAGCGCTAGCACGGCTACAGCCTACCACTGTGGAGTGAAGGCCAACGCTAAGACAGTAGGACTCAGCGCCAATGCAGTGGCCTACGAGTGTAACACCACCTTCGGTAACGAGGTCTACTCAGTATTACGACGCGCAAAGGCACAAGGTAAAGACAGTGAATACTTTGGCTAAGTAGTGGGTGGGCAGTGTAATGGAAAAGTGAACTGCTCTGAATTACATTCTTATATGAAGATACACACTGACCGTATCAGCCATAATATAAATATGAGGAATAAAACAATCATTTGATAAGAATGTTCTCTGCTACTTGAGTGACACCGCTTATGGGGTCAGTGTTCAGAGCATCAACATATAATAATAATAATATTAATAATAATACTAATAATATATAATATAGGAGATCATGTCACACTGACCAGCCTTCACTTCTGTGGTGGTGGCCATTTCACAAAATGCCATTTGTGTGGGAATATCTAACTACTCATTATGTGCAACAACATTACATATATGTTATGTTTGCTATGTGTTAATTTGCCTTTATGTGTCTCTGTCTCATTATGTCAGTGTAGTACATAGCAGAGTAATAATACAGTAGCTATAAATACCTAGGTTACATCGTGTTTAAGAAATACTGATGTGTTTGTTTAATTTTTTCTTATGAAGCTGCAAAGCTTTGATATATTTTATTGGAGGCAATAGGCAAGTTAAACCTCAATGGTTGAAGCCCAAAAAGCAAAGTTTTCAGAGGGCAAGTTCATTTGCATTTTAATAGAATTATTAACTATTTGAATCACAAACAAGGAATGCTTTTGAAAAAATTCTCACTTATTCATTGCTGTGGCAGCAGGCTTAATAACTTTCCTGCAGAGTAACAAGTTCTATGACTCTTTTATTTTCTACTTCTTCCACTGGGCTTCATTATTTGGCCAGAAAAGACTCCAGGGCTGTGGCTACACGCACTGAGAACTGAACAAGTGTCATTATTTCTTCATCCAGGGTAGTCTGTCTCCAAGAGATCTTTGAATGCAATCTGAATCAGTGCCACTCAAATAAACAAATTCACACTGTGTTTATTTTATTGTCAACACTCTTATGATTTGAGTGTGTCTCTGCCTTGTTCCAGGTAAATCAGTTGGTATAGTGACAACCACTCGTGTCCAGCACGCCTCCCCAGCTGCTGCCTATGCACACTCTGTCAGCCGAAGTTGGTACAGTGATGCAGATATTCCCTTCAGTGCCCGCAAACAGGGCTGCATCGACATTGCCACCCAAATGGTCACCAATGTTGACATTGATGTATGTAAGAACAATTCCATTTGGCACTTTTTATTATTACAAAATAAGTTATTTGATTCGTTCAATTTAAGAAACACTACGTATATTATTATTGTACTACAACTCTATTGAAATGATTGTGCTTATCTAAAATAGTAGTCCTGTTTTGATTATTTTATTTTCGGATGGATAATGCAATGTCATTTTATCTTACTTTATATTGCTCAGAAGTAAATGAGGGACATTATTGGAATATGACTCATTTTATTTTCAAAGTTCAATCAGATCACAAGGACTTTGACCTGGTTAAATGATTAAAGACAGTACAAGACAGCTGTAGGATAGACAGACAAGGTGCAGGGGCAAAAAAATAAAACAAGAACAGGACGGGACCTTAGAGAATAATGCATGCAAGGTATGTGTCGAAGACTTATATTCAAAAATAGTTCAGTTTATTTTAGATACATGACATTATAATTTTTGTTTTGTTTTGTTTTTTTGATTTTTTAAAACAAACAAACAAACAAAAAACCATTGACTAAAATGTAGAAAAGTTAGAAGTTATAAAAAGTTTTTATGCTATGCTGGTGGTTGCCCCCACTTCTATGATTACTGGTTGAGTATTTATGCACATTTAGTTTTATGCCACACTTATAGCACATCACTAGACTACTTCATGGGTTCACTTTAGGCCTACACAGTGCACCAAGAAAACAGACTGTATATGGTCTTGGTTTAAATGCCGTGAGCTCATGCTGCTCTGTGCTAATAGCTTGTAACAGTTTTTATTGTGCTGTGATGTTTTCATGTTGTGACAGAGAACTCTTTCTTCTACAACACAACAGTTACTTGATGACCAGCAGCTTTCTGAAAATAAAAGCTTTTATAAAATTAACAGTGAAGACATCCAGTTTGCTCGTTGTCTGACAAGGTTGCTGTGCAATGCAGCGTTTTTTAACCATACAGATGTGGACGTCCACATTGGAGTATGCCATACTTGGGTCTTATATCTGATATCCACATCAAATACACACAGATCAGTTTTGATTTACACACGTCTGATGGAAAATTAATATAATTAACTACCTTAATTAACCCCTGCCCTGTTTTGTTAATACCTTATAGTTTGTATAATGATTTGATTGATTTGTGTAATGATTCCATCGTGTCTGGTATTCCTTTAAGGTGATTCTGGGGGGAGGGAGGATGTACATGACACCAAAAGGTACCCCAGACCCAGAGTATCCTACCTCCAACTCTCGCAAGGGTGACCGCAAAGACATGAGGAACCTCATTGACGTGTGGCTGAAGGCTAAACCAGTAGGATCATTTAATACGTAGATATTGCCACATCTTGCAAAGATGAGCAGTCACAGATTCATGTGTTGTCTGATTTGTGTTACAGAACAAGAAGTCACACTATGTTTGGCACAGGAAGGAGTTTGATGAGATTAATGCTAAAACTACTGACCGGCTCATGGGTGGGTATGCAGACATGTTAACACACAATCAGGTTACTCAGTATATAAAACACACTACTGACACCATACACATGGTACACAAGACTGATAGACAGGTATGGGTGTAACATTTGTATCTCCACATTACTCAGGTGATGACATTTCTTATGTAAGTTATAAAACCTTATCAAGAGTATTCCAGTAAGGCCAACTTTCATCTTTACAACCATGTAAAGTACTGTGGTGTTCTGTAAAGTCAAAATTTGCTGGTATTATCACCCCTTACTACAATAATAAAATAATGACAGTGATGACATGTTCTGTTTTAGATCTGTCCTGCATTTAAAAGTGTTCTCCAAAAGACAACAATTAAGTCTTTGGCTTGTATTCTGTTATCTTATCAATCATTCTGTATTATGTGTTTGCTTCCTTCCTTCTTTTTTGTATGTGATCCCAGGTTTGTTTGAGCCAAAGGACATGAGATTTGAGGTTTTCCGGAACGGCTCTCGAGACCCCTCCATTGTGGAGATGACAGAGAAGGCCATTCAAATCCTCAGCAAGAATCCCAAAGGATACTTCCTGTTTGTGGAAGATGAGTATTATATCAACAGTCTTCTAACTTAAGAACTCATCATTATCAGCATCATGACGAATTATGGTCAAGATTGAATGAATGAACTAATTCAGTTGCTTTGTGGTGTTATTGTACGAGGGAGAATTGATCATGGTCATCATGATGGCATTGCCAAGCTGGCTCTAACGGAGGCTGTGATGTTTGACCGAGCCATTGAGCGCGCTGCACAGCTAACCAAAGAATCTGATACACTGACTGTGGTTACTGCTGACCACTCCCACGTCTTCACCTTTGGTGGTAACACACCTCGAGGGAATCCCATCTTTGGTAAGCCTTAAATGTTGGCCAGAAACCTGAAATTCAGAAAGTGTAGGGGGAGGAAAATGTAGATGCAAGCCATACATTTTAGACATTCGTATATGGAGGAGATTTCATAATAATTATTACAATTAAAGATTGACTGATTTATTATTACTCACCCTTTCTGCCATTTTTGCTGTTCAGGTCTGGCACCAAAGAAAGCTGATGACAAAATGCCTTTCACCAGCATCCTGTATGCTAACGGCCCCGGTTATGTCCACATAAATGGAACCAGAGGAAACATCACATTGGTGGATTACTGTGAGTACAAACTAATGCCTTTCAGATGCTGCTCGTCTGTGCCGATGTGTGTACAGACAGCGTGAACTGATGTGGTTAAGGCTGACTCATGCCTGTGTTTTTCTCTGGAAAGCAAAGATGAAATATGATGTTTATGGCACCATGCTGTCTTCTCTTGAGTTCTGTGCACAGGCGCCATTGTGTACATGTAACTGTCCTTTAAAAGGCTGTTTGTGTTTCTTTGTGGAACACTGGACAGCAATGATCTGGTTCCTCCCTCTCCTGTTCTGCACCACTCGCTTTAGTCATTGCATGAGTGTGTATAGTTTAAGAAGGAAATATCTGTATCCCGGGATAAATTACCCTTTTAAAACCCCCAATTTTGTCTGTTTGAATGGACAGGCCTTATTTTATGTTTTTGGAACCAGTAGTTGTGTCTCAAAAGTGCACACTCAACCCATCTGTCACCTCAAGTGAATGTGTAATTACATGTGAGAGAGTCATCTCTCTCTTAATCTATGTATCCATCTGGAGAATCACTGTAAAGGTCAGCATCTACGTTCTGAGGATGACTTGTTATTTTTAGAGATGTAGAGGTATTATTAGTGAAAGAGAATCAGGGTTTCCAACAGACTGTTATAACAAATTATCCAAAATACTGCAAAAGGACCCTTTATCTAGACCACACAAAAGGACTGCAGTTTTTTACATCATAACGTCAAGACATTTTAATACTTGTTTTCCAGCATTGTTTGTTTTTGGGGCGGGAAAAGTTATTTTAATCTTTCAGTACACTTCACTTTAGAAATGTCAGGCAGTAAATCCTGTAATTTTATCAAAAGGACTTAAATTACCTTTTGGGTTTTGAAAAGGTTATAATCAAGTTTAATTAGGTGAATTACAGAAGATTTGCAAAACACCATTTTATGGACAAAACAGCCACAAAAACATCACTGAGGTGAATGTAGAATGTACTCTTAAAGTTATCTAAAGATGCTCTCTGAAGTAGTGAAGTGGTGTATGAACTGACAAACAAAGAGAATCCAGAGCAATCTCTTGTGACAGCAATGCTAAGGCACAATGAAGGAATTAATATGAATTGACATCATGGTTAATTTATGGTGACATAGTCTACTGAAGCATCTGTTTTGTATTTACAATTGATTCTAAGCAGATCTAAGCAGACGATTATCTAAAACAGGGTTTGGTTACATTCTACACTCTCTCATTCTACACTCTTTCTTTCTAGACGATGAGGAGTACATGCAGCAGGCTGCAGTCCCATTGGATGCTGAGACGCACGGTGGAGAGGATGTAGCCATCTACGCCAAAGGCCCAATGGCTCACCTGTTCCACGGGGTGAAAGAGCAGAACTATGTGGCGCACGTCATGGCCTTCGCTGCCTGTTTGGAGCCATACAAAAACTGCCCTCCTCACGCCCACAACCGCACCTCAGCTGGGTGTGTGAACACACCCTCAAGCTTCCTGTTTGGCTCACTTGGCCTCCTCTGGTTGTTCAGATGACCCCCAAACACCCACAACAAAAAACACACAGACTCACTCAGATACATTGTATGCATGCAGCAATACAGACACTTAATGCACTAAACATTCATACAGACACACACATTCACTGTATACACACAAACTGGCAAGTCAGAATGCAGGGATAAACATATACAGTACTGTATAGGATGACTGAAAAATACTCATACTCGCTGATTACTCAGTGTACATCCACACGCACGTGTAATCTACCGTGCATGCAAAATGCAGGCTTAAACATGCATGTAGTATCCCTTTTCAAGTGCATACTAACAAACAGGCAGCCATTGCAGGCTAAAACACATGAAGAGACTATAAGATTTATGCAAAGATTAACATTAATTCACATGCAAACAGTTCTTCAAGAAACACTCCATACAATTGTTTCCATTGCAGACGCATCAGCATTTACAGTATTTTACTATTTCCAACTTGTACTTGCAACATGACTACTAACTTGCACTAACTGGTTCTTTCATTACTTTGGTTAGACTTTTATCCTATTAATATTTTTCAAGTTAAATACAATCTCTGCTAGCATGATCTGCTTGCTTAGAACTACCAAACACTTGCATTTACACATTAATTTGAGGCTTTACCCAGAAAACCTTGAAACCAGCAAGCAAACTGAGGGCTCACTGTTCATCCTGTGCACACTTATACGGGACACACAGCTGTTGATGTACATGGAATAAATGACTATATGACAGTAACATAAACTGGAACTACAGGCCATCATGCCATGCCAAGCTGCCACACCAACAGACCTTACAAGAACTCATGAAGATACTGTACCTCTTTAAGGAGTGAAAAACATGTAGCTTTTAAGATTTTTTTAAGTTTGTACCTTGACCTCATTTGGTTCCAAATAGTAAATCTGTTTTCTGTCAGATTGTCTGTCACTTGATACATTATATAATCTATTTGGATTGTACATGAATGTATTTTGTAAGCAAATATTGTCGATGTATTTTTATATTGTGTTTTTGCAAATATTACTTAAATAAGGATAAAAATACATTTTTCTGGATGGGTCCATTGTCCAGTTCATTATAGAAATAGCAAGATGTTACCTTATTGTAGGTAACACCTTATTTTATGGTTCCCTCTGAAAATTCCCTAAAAAAGAACTGATATTTAACTGTTACATCATTCAATTGTAACTGTTACTTATTTCTAAATAAAGAAATATCAAAGAAAAAGTAGGGCTCTGCCCAGTTACTTTAAATGAGCTATTTGTGAGTTTTGCCATTGCTGCATAGCCAACATGAGGACTAACAGCTGTTTACTTACCAGTCTCGAAGAAATGTTATGAGTTCAGCATCAAACTTCATTCCTTTACTCGCCAAGAACTGTCTCCAGTGATGGAGAAAAACCCATTTGTTTTGCTTCTATTTCTATCACTTCTTTTTTTGTACTTAAGTTAGCATGCTAACCAGCTAGCCCCAGCTCATTGGGACCATCTCGTCACTTTCTGATACCAAGTCACTGTAGGGTCCAGCCTCTTGGCTGAAGCTCTCAGCAAGACTGGTGAGTAAATATTTAATGCTAACATTGGCTATGTAGCAATGGCAAACCTTACAAATAACTCCTTTAACTTAGCTTTTGATTTAAAAAAAAACCAAGCAGTTGTTTTCTATGACCTCATCGGGCTAAACATTTAACACAAGTTAATCCATCTAGAAAATTTTAATTGGATCAGTCACTGTAAGAAACATTCAAGTAAAGATTCCCAACTATAGCAAATTCCACGGCATCAACCTTTAGGAAAAAGTCAAGCTCACAGTATCCTTGAGACAGAATCTGTGAAATGTTGTTCCCATGTCATACTTGTTATCATATACTCGATTTGTATGAATTTTGGCAATGTTTGTCCGAAGGACACATCACACATTGAGTCTTTCAGTCCTGCTCTTATCAGAAAGAAAGGTTTTTGGACTTTTCATAAAGTCAGATTGCTGACAAAAAAAAAAGAAAAAGAAAAAATGGTGCAACCTTGTGCTGGTCTGTCTGAACCACAAGGCCAGTCAGTGCAAGACTGCTGAGGATTTTCAACCACCCTGCTGAAAAGCGTTACACAGATGTGCAGTCAGACCCACCCATATACACACAGACTCACATGTGATCAATTAATTCTGCCACAAATTCATATAAATGGTTGCTGTGTCAGAAAACTATTCAGATGTTGGCTAAATTCTGGCCATCTCAAATATGAGCTGTATGAGATTTGTATAATTGCAAAATAATAAGCAAGATGCCATAAAACCCTGAAATCACCATCATCATCATCAGATGATGATTTATAGTGGCTATAAGACAATAGTTATTAAAACTTCTGCTGGTTAATATTTACCAGATAATGTTCTCTATTCCAGCTGCGTTTGCACTTCAGCTGACCCTGGAACTAATAAGACAAAAATAAAATTAAAAAAACAAAACAGATAATGGATTCATTAAATGACAGTTAAGTTTAATGATTAATAAGTCCCATGGATACATAAAACATACTCCACTTCAAAATAGAATGTATCCTTTTTAGCCAAGTGTACTGAGAAAAACACATATAAAAAGCAATTTAAAATAAAAGATACCAGTCTGTAGTGAACTCAGTGCACAAAGGGACTTTATCCGACTTGAAATTAAGTATTGGGCCTGACATTTAGCTAAAAGCAGCTGGTATGAGAAATCCACACCTTTTCCATCAGAATCATGCTATCATGAGAGATATAACATGGTGGACTACATGCATAAACTCCTGTCACGTGGCATATCATTAATCCCAACCTACACATTTGAATACCTCAAAGAGAATTTAAAGCCTGTTGTTTTTTTAGATGCCAATACACGGTTTACTGCCTCTTCTCCGTGTGTGTGTGTGTTCAATATAATTTCTTTGCTCACTTTGTACGGCTCCTTCATGTGTCCTTTGCTCCTTGGGTGCAGCTATAAAAGGATCTCAGTATGTGTGCACTGCTCCTGTACTTTTTTCCCCATTCACATATAGTCAACACCATGGCCAGCAAACATAAGCTCATTTTCACTGGATTATTGATTTTTATTTCAGTGCAGTCGACATTGTGTGCTTCAGGTAAGAATCTGTTACATGTTGATGCTGACATGTTTCTTCAGAAACTAAGAGTTGCTTTTAGATTTCACGTTGGAATGACACAAGTGGATTTCAAGGAAAACACAAAGACAATGACAGAAGCTTAAGTATATTCAAACTGACTTTTATTTTAAATAATGAAAGAGTTTTGCGGTGGCACCAAAATACTGTTAATCAGTTGGCAATTCTTTTAAATTTGAAACTGATTGAACATGTCGCAGTTGCATGAAAATATACTTACACTAAAATATCATACTTTATATTACAAATCCACCTGTTACAGACACTTTGACATAATTTAATGTAAGATAATATGTAAAAAAAGAAAGTTGCGCATTCAAATTCCATGACAAGGTCGTCTCTCTGATGTTCCTATCTGTTATCAGTTTTCATGGCCATTTTGTTTAGTGTCATCATTCTAGTACAGTAAAAAAAAGAAAAAAAATTGCCTGTCCTTTATTACTTTCCTCACTGTACATATTTCAATTTGCTTTTCATATCATTTTATTTTTCTTGCTTACAGAAGAAGAGCTCCATGCTAGCTACTGGAACAACAAAGGAAGGCAGGCTCTTCACACTGCCATGAACGTTCAGCCGAATCTCCACCAAGCCAAGAACCTCATCCTCTTCCTGGGGGACGGTGAGTCCGGTGAAAGGAGCTCTCTCCCACCATTTAAGACGTTTCTCTGAATTGTGGAACATTTCCTGCTTTTTAGTTCAGTTCGTTTGTTCAGGTGAAGAGAAGCCGACGGAGTTTGAAAGTGGGAGTCTCATCATCTCTGTGGTTGAGTTCACCAAGAGGGAACAAATTGTACTATGTGACCCCAAAAAAGGTTTATGGGTAGAGGGAGATGAATGTTGGCATCTGATCACCAGCGGTTACTACTGCTTGGAAAGCCACGCGTAACAAAATGAACTGAGGCTAAACCACAGCCTTCACTATTCTCTTATTTTTCTGTAACTCATCTGAATGCCGCAAAGAGTTCAAATCACAGCAAAGAGTTCAGACAAGTTCATCATGCATAACTGAACTTTCAGATACCGGTCGCCTGCTTCAATCTTTAAACTGGTGGATGACTGGTTACCAGGTCTTTGATATGCAAGTTACTTGAGATTATAAGTAACTTCTGATAAAAAAAAAAAACTGATGTAGATTAGGCTGTGTGAATGTAAACAAAAACATGTAGCAAAGTGAACTTTTTCCGCCAACAATATTTTCAATCATATCCTGGTTAGACATTTTAACTGTAGCCATGACCCTCGGACCTCACAAAAAAGATAAAGGAGTCGCTCCTTTGCAGTTCCTTCTGCTTACTCAATGATCCAAGATCAGTATTTGGCAACTCCACTGCACAAATTACAAATTTAAAGATGAAGTGTGGATTTATTGTTACAGCTGCCTCCACCCCAACCCACATACGTGCTGATAGCAGCACGTTTTAGATTTTTATCAATGCTTGGGATTGATCAGTAACATTTAACTACCCCATAACTGATATGCTTATGAAAACAAATTGCGTGTTAATGATCCAATGGCCATACTTTTTTATGGAGAAATGACATCTACTGTCATTAACTATAGCTACCAGAAGTAATTTGATGCCCAAGCATTTAACTGATTGGTGTTGAAATACAGCATATGACACATGTGCTGTGACATATAATCATAACATATATGACAATGATGACATGACATTGTTTACATGTAGTTCCTTACACATACTTAAAGTGAGTAAAGAAAATTAATTAATGCTTCTTCCAGTTAGAATCTGTAATAAGTAGTGGAGTGAAAATGCCCAAAGATAAGACAAGGAATGTTGTACAAGATGCCATGGATTTTTCGTGGAATATAAGAAAGTATAATCTGGTTTGTAGAAGAGAAAAAATGTGGAATGCTATCTTTTGCTATATTTGCTTTGCATATCGTCCACCATTTGTGAGTGTAAATAACTTAGATGTCTTTCACCAGCCTTTAAACTCTCACATCAGCTGAGCCTTATGAGGTTCACTGAGCACAATGGCAGCTTTGTGCCTCCCTGGTTGACTTTATCTAACACTCAGGTGTGTTTCCACCTGCTTGCAGGTATGGGGATACCAACAGTGACTGCTGCCCGGATCCTCAAAGGCCAGTTGGCAGGAGAATCAGGGGAGGAAACCAGTCTGGTCATGGATACCTTCCCTCACCTGGCGCTGTCAAAGGTCGGCCCACTCTGACCAGCACATTCACTGCTACATGGGAATGTGTATCTAAACAGTTAAAATCAGGATACCACACATGCAGTTATGCAGTTCACTAACAAACTGACAATATACTTGTATGTTTTGCATATCATGCCATGATGACAGAGTAGCCTGTTATCAGTTCGCTCTTAGTCTTGCACTTGACTTGCAACACAAATCACACCAGGTTTTATAAAATGTCAGTGAATTCTGAAATGTAAGCTGTTTTGTCAGCAATGATGGTGTAAAAATGACAGAAATGGGCAGGACATAGGCAAGTACAATAACTTAAACTCTGCTGCAAAAATGAGGACACACAACTGAAATGTGCTAACACTGTTCATGTTAATCTGTGTGACTGTATTTGGCCCTGCAGACATACAATGTGGACCAGCAGATGCCAGACAGTGCCGGCACAGCCACAGCTTACTTATGTGGTGTGAAGGCTAACTATGGCACCGTGGGTGTCACTGCTGCCACCCCAAGGTCCAACTGTAGCGCTACTTTTGGGAATGAAGTCACATCTGTTTTGCACCGTGCCAAGAAAGCAGGTAGGTATATAGTGTAGCTCCACAAAGCTTTACTTTATAGTGGCTTAATTTAGCCTTGGACTTGGATCAGTTCTGACACTGTTTTAGTCCTTATTGGTGTGTTATTCATTAAGGAGAATTGCACAAACAGAGCAGTATTATTCTGTTATTTCTTTTTTTTTTTTTTTTTTTTTTTGCTGTCACTAAAAAAATGTCTTTTTTACCCAACCTCACTTGTAATTTAAGAACACCATCAAATATGCCCTGAAAAAAATATTTTCAGGACATTTTGCAGTGAACTGTCTTTCTTTCCAAATACACAACAATATGTAGTAAGGTGGAATTTGCATGTTGTCCACAAAAACATTAAATTAATTATGATCACATTGCTCTGTTTTTAGGAAAATCTGTGGGAATTGTCACAACAACTCGAGTGCAGCACGCCTCTCCCAGTGCCACCTATGCTCACTCTGCCGATCGAGGCTGGTATTCTGACTCCGACCTCCCCCCTGAGGCTGTCCAAAATGGATGCCGTGACATTGCATATCAGCTGATTAACAACACAGAGATAGATGTAAGCCTTGATATAAAGCTATATGTGTAACAAATACAGTGAAACAATGAACAGCGAAAAATCTGGGCATGTTTAGTATCTTTAGTCAGTAAACCAGATAAAGCCTCTTCAGTGAGTGGTCAAATGTCTTCAAGACCAAACAGTTACTCTAATTTTCTTTGACTTGCTACTACTTGGTTTTCTATAACCGGGATTACAGAGAATCTCCTTGGACAAATGATAAGACTGTCCAAACTAAACTACTGTCATCCCAAATAATGGTTCACCACTACTTTGATATTAAATCCCACAAACAGTAATCATCATTCTGGATTAGGGAATCTGCTAAGAGCATAAAATATATGGAGTTTGAAATATATACAGTATAAATTGTCACATGTCTCTCAATCCAGGTCATTCTTGGGGGAGGTCGTCAGTACATGTTTCCCAGAGACATACAAGACCCAGAGTATCCACAGTATAAAGGAGACCGAAACGATGGACAAAATCTTGTTACAGAGTGGCATAAGAACAAAAAGGTACATTGTAGATTTTACAAGTGTGCTCATCAGGTTGAGTGATTGAGTTTGAATAAATGTTATTCTCCCTCTGAGGCTGAGTTATTACAAAGTCTATTTATTTCCTACAGAATGCTAAATATGTTTGGAACAAAGCTGATTTTGATGCTGTCAAACCAGCAAATACAGACTTCTTGATGGGTAAGAACTATTATTATTATTATATTATGTCATTGTAATCATTAACAAGGATGCAGATGTTATATGACCCACCAAGCTGTTCGATAGGGGTTCTGCTGAAATTTGTCACATGGCAGAAAATTAATCAGTAACAAGTCTGAAATCATTTATCAAGTAAAATCCTTAAAGGTTTGTGCTTAAATGACCTGAACTGCTGTTGGGTATTTAGGATGAATCTACTGGGTCTCAATGTGAAAGACTGGATACTTTTCTCATTTACAGTCCAGATTTGCAATTTAGAGCAATAAGACAAGTACATTTTTCACAGAAGAGCTCACACATTTTAAAATTTGGCATTTGTTAGATCTTAAAAGATGAGGCCTGCAATTTCTCTCTGCATCCAGGTCTATTTGAGCCCAAAGACTGCCGCTATGAATTGGACCGTGATCCGTCCATGGACCCATCCCTCACTGAGATGATGGAGAAAGCAATAAAGATTCTCAGCAAGAACCCCAAGGGATTTTTCCTCTTTGTGGAAGATAAGTATAACTGTTTTCTGTAGGTCTTCAAAGTATCATTAAATATCAAGTCAGTGTTAAACTGTCAATTCAAAGTGTTCAATGTTCAATTGCTACATCACATTCACTTTCCTACATCTGTAGTGAAAGTACTTATGGTAATTTTAACACCAGTTATCATCATTTTAGATCACAGTTTTTAAATAGTAGATATATCATTGAGGAATCTTTCACTTAGGCCAGATTGTTGAAGTTGCATGATCGTTTTTTTTGTCCCAATCACAGTAATATCTGAATGCATAACATTTATAAATAAGAGGAATGTGACTTAGATTTCAGAAAAATGAAGAATCGCTAATAGGATGGGCTTGCTACTTATGTTCATTTATCAATGACTTCCTTTTGGACCTTAAGTGGGAGAATTGACCATGGGCACCATGGAGGAAAGGCGAAAAGAGCTCTGTATGAGGCTGTTGAGTTTGACCGGGCAATCGGGCGAGCCGCTGAACTCACCAGTGAGCTGGACACCCTGTCTGTGGTCACTGCTGATCACTCCCATGTCTTTGCCTTCGGAGGATATTCTGCGAGAGGAAACTCTGTTTTCGGTAAAATGCACTTTTAGAGTCTGATAAGCCTGAGTTGAGGGAGGTTTTGTAATAAAAAGTGAAAGGCATCTTCTGCTGTTCCAAATTTAAAGAAAACTATAGATACCAATTTGTTCTGTGATTTGCAGGGGTGTCTCGCTCTCTAGCTGATGATAAGAAGCACTTCACCACCGCTGTGTATGGAAACGGACCAGGATACCAGATTGTCAATGGAACTCGCCCAGATATGAATAAGTCAGTTTCATGTAAGTGTGCACTGATAATATTTTGAGAGAAGATAAAGTAATAAAGTAGCTCCATCTGGTGGTGTAACAGGATACATACTGTAGAGGTACAAAGAAACACTGATACACCACCTGCACACTTAATAAAAAATAACTAAATAAATAAAAATCAGATCTTTAAGGCCCTTAAGTGGCAATGTAACATCTTTAACAATCGTCTATATGAAGTGTACCAAGTAATTGTTTGTCAACAACATGTTTGCAGTATTTTCGACAAAAGCTTTAAACATCAGATGACAGAAATATTTTTTCAGCCACAAATAAAAACAGAGGAATTTCTTAATACCAACATAAATAACATATTATATGTGTCAGTGTGATCTACTGAAGGTATAGATGACTGTCTTAACAGATAAGACAATCTGTCCAAAAACTATCCAATTTACAGTTATGCTACAGTAGCTCTGCAAAAAATTTCTAACATTATAACACTCGTAATATGCAGTTTTTGCAGTTTAACTATACTGAATTTAATCAAAATGTCAGATATCCCCTTTTTTAAGTACTCCTCTATGTTCTCACTGTAGATTTGTAATTCATCTTTGTTTATGAACCAGAAAACTCTGATACAGCTAATCTGGTGCTCCTTTGTCCCATTGTCCTTCAGCGGATAATGACTATAAACAGCAAGCTCCTGTCCCTCTGAGTTCAGAGACCCATGGTATAGAGGATGTAGCCATCTTTGCCAAAGGTCCCATGTCACACCTCTTCCATGGAGTCCAGGAGCAGAGCTACATCGCCCATGTCATGGCTTACGCTGCCTGTCTGGAGCCCTACGACAACTGCAAACTGACACCGCCAAACCACGCTGGAGTTATCCACCCAAGCCTGCTACTCCTCCTAATGGGCCTCCTTCTCCTCTCTCTCTGCTCTGTCTAAGTCTGGGATGACAGTTTCCTGGGAATTTGTTCTGAAATTGGATTAACTGTAAAAAAAAAAAAAAAAAAAAATCTTTACGTTGTACTTTTTGTATGGAATTTAAAAGCTGTATAGTCGCACAACTTTGACAACTTCTGCTTGTTCAGATAACCTTGTTGTAAAAAAAAACCAAATAAATATTAGTTATTAGCCTACTGCATAGAGCCATGACTTTTAAGTTTATTTATATGAAAATATAATTGTTATAATATATTTTGAATAAAGGAGTGATTTCTTAATGATATTACATGTTTCAAGGTGTTTCGGGGCGTCGTTTTGCTCTGCTGTGTATAGACCATGCTTGAACCAAGAGTGGATGTTACTCACCTGATGTAAAATAAGAAAATGCAAATGCAATTGGCCCAAACAAATAAGTCATTTTCATCTTCTTCTAGATTCCCATAAGCCTCCTCACTCACCTGAATTTCCAATTTATTTTCATTAGGTTTTCAATCTGTGGGCACAACCTTGTCCTACATCCCAAATCCCCATTCTACTTGAAAGAGTAGCTTGGTGTTGTTCCCTTACACTTTACACATAATGTTAAAATGCTTACTGGACAAAGGGTGGTATATGAATATCATCTGATTTTCTGTCACCACCCCTTACTACTGTACTAACTGTGTAGTTTTGAAGTGGCTTATTATCATGATCTTGTTACTCAAACATCATTTTTATACTAAATATGCAATGGCAAACCAAAATGCACTATTTATTGTGAGGTAATCTGTTTTGCTTATATTGGCAACACAACAAAACTAAACATAGCAGATGTTCATTTAGCACATAAAGTACTGAATATCTCTAATCATTTAATGCCAAAGTATGGCTCTCTTAAAAGCTACAACAGCGTGAGTGACTAAAACAAGCATAGTTTTTACGGTTTTAGTGAATGAAAGACGTACCAGAGTGATGCGGATACTGACTCTGACAAGCGTATCAATTAAAACTGCGCCTCCTTTTCAAGTAACCTGATTGGTGAAAATGAAATGACCGTCCAATCAGAGACGTTGGTGGGCGGGACGTCCATCTGCTTGCTGTAAACGAGGAGGAGTCGTGTGTTTGGAGGGAAGTTTAACCCAAACAGTCACGCAGTTTACGTGGATAAACAATTAGCGAATGTTTTTAGAGTTTGAAAACAATATGGCTCGAGGCAGAAGTAATAATTTTATAGTTAAGTGTCGGTTAGCTGTATAGAAAAATGAAGTTCGATGTGTTCGAGGAGTTAGTAGGTTTTGGCAGCTTCTCAGTCGCTATTAGCTAGGTAAGCTAACATTAGCCACGATTAAAAGTTACCGATAGCTCGCTGCACGGATTTAGGCTGTGGGCTAAACCGGAAAATGCCGATACACAGTTATAGATCATTTATAAACGGAGAGCTTTGAACATGGATCGAAAGACGAAGCGGCTGGAAAGTCAACTGTGCAAAGCTGTGAACGATGGAGAACCCAGGTGATGCTCTGCCCCCTCTCTCTTTGTTTTGCCCAGACATGTCTTCTGTTGAAAAAGAGGCGACGCCAGGATCGATAATTACACGATCATCTGCAATTCCAAATTATTTACAACATGCAAGTATTTAAGTAATTTAAGCCTTGACTCTAAAGTGTGTTCCTGTTGATCATCGTTGAAGCTGTAGTGTGTAGACTGACGCATTGTTTTGCAATGGTTCGGTACAGCTAAACACTGAGACTTGATAATAATAACCATACAGCATCAACCTGGTGAGGCCAGTAATTCCAGTGGTGCAGTGACTACAGGAGGTGCAGATATGTTAAACGATGATAGTAGTATATATATAGTAACAACACACAATTCTTTTCAGTTATTCATACTGGTGTCATTTACAATTATAAAGACAAACAGTAAAGTTAAAAGCTTTTTGAATTTCTGGTGCAACTGAAAACACACCAAAACTATATTATATGGAAAATGATTAAAATCCAGAGATCATGGTGAAGTTATAAACTATATAGAAACTGCTTTGTTAAAGGAGATCACAGTGACACAAACAGACCCTTAAAAATGCCAGCTACCATTCCTGACAGTCTCAAAAATACTAGATATTCAGTAAACTGCTATGTGCATATAGAATTATCGTGTTAATGATTCTGCTATTTTGGCCTGCAACATTTTATGGAACGCCACACCCTTGCTTGCAATACAGCAACAAAGAGTACTGTTTGCTTTTCCTTGGCAGATCTGTGCAGCTGCTTCTCTCACAAGGTGCACGTCCTGACTTTGTGGCTAGTAAAGGAGTGGCTGCCATACACTTGGCTGTTGGCAAAGAGACTGAGAAGAACACACGCTGCTTGAAAATGTTGCTGCAATATGGAGCGGACCCTAATATCAGGTATGGTTACAGAAAACTGAGATGAAAAGTCACTATGTCATTGATAATTTTCTTCTTCACAGTCTTCACTACTACAGAAACCACTTCTTTAAAATTACTTTTCCTTAGATCTGTTCAACAAATGCTGTATCTGTGAGTGTAAATAAAGGTCATACAGATTTTTGAGCAATCTTCCACACACACATCTGCATTATATATAAGCCTACAGTGGCGGCATTATGCTGTCTCCAGTATCATCTTCCATTAGGAAATATGTTCAAATATAGACACAAAAAACTAGTGAAATTCTCTGAGCATAATGATAACGTATTGTTTTGCAAAGTTGTATTTTTACTTGTATTTCTTCCAGGTCATCAGAGGGCCTGACTCCTCTGCATGTTGCTGCACTATGGGGATGTTATCAAAATCTGAAAATGCTCTTGATGAATGGAGGGGACCCAAACATTAAAGATAAGGTAAGAATTAATTTTAGTATCATAAATAATTTTACATAAGGGGCACTGCATGGGCTAAGTTTCAGGAGAAAGAAAATGAAAAAATTGGTTTAAAAAATAACTGGAAATTTGCTTGTTCTTGTGTCAATGATTACAAATTCTCCTAATGCCAGATTCAATTTGGTTTATGCCTGTTGTCTCCTTCATCCATGCAGGAAGGGAATACACCAGGGCAGCTTGCAGAGCAAGAGGAGAATAGAAAATGTGCCCTGCTCCTTCAGGAGTACCAGGCCAGCTCCGTGGACACAGAGGAGGACGACTTGCCTCAATTCCAATACTGTAAGATAGTCTTCTATAACGTTTTTTGTCCTTTCAGGGATTATTTAAGTCATTCATCCTTAAAAATCACACTTGTATACAACTTTTTATTGTCCAACTTGTATTATTTCTATAACTGGAAAACATACTTAAATCTTACTTAAGCTGTGGTGTTAGAAATTGTACCGGGATAAATTACAGTAATATTTATCAAGTCAGGTGTTTAATATTGTACTTGGTTGCCAGCAGATTGTCATATCATATTAATACCACTGTTATTTAATTGTTTTCAAACCACTGAAACTGCCAACTTGTTTAAATCCTCAGAATTTTTAACTTAAAACCTATGTGTAAGTACTAATTTTGGATGTTGTATGTATCTTAAATAATGTTGGGAACCAAGGCAGAAAATACTTTGTCAAAACCTTCCATGAGTAACTAATTTATTTCAAAACTTTTTCCAGTCAAATGAAAAAAAAAAAACACAAGGCTGATCATCTGCCAAACTGTTTGGCAGTGCATAAATATGAGATCAGATGTGTTGTAGTTATATTTTGGTAATTCTTCACTTTTGTAGGAACTCTATTAATTTATTTCCCCTTTTTTTCTTCACAGCTGTTTATTCAGACCAAATGGACATGTCCAGTTATCCTGATTCGGACTACAGCTTCAGTTCCCGCTCATCTATGATAAGTGACTTTGGCGAAGCTCCGTTGAGCAGCACACGGCGCTCATCATTTTTAAACTTGTCTGACATTAATGGGAGGCCAAGTTGCAGAGGAATATCATATAACAGACTTTGTAATATGGACACTAAGAGGCATCAGAGCCAGGACTGGAACAATTCCTCTGTACATTGGGCATCTGAAGGTCCATCCATATTATCAAGCACTCGCATGTCTGCAATGGGACTTGTAGCTCCAATGCCAGTTCTTAAGGAGGATGATTTATTTATTGATGATGGTGTGTTCACGTCAAAAGCAAATGAACATGCTGCTACTGCTGATGGCAGAATCTCTCCCTCTAGAAGAGACACACTTCCAGCATTTGCCTCCAGGCGAGCGAGCCGCAAGAGTGTGAGCTTCTGTGATGTAGATGAATATTTCCCTGTTTTTAGTCCTGAGTTTCCCAAGCAGCAGCCTGCTGTTGATGGCAGCCAGTGCACCAGCGACTTGTCCTTTGACCTTTCTGAGTACTCTGACTTCCTGCATTCAGAACGCATGGCCACTGTTTTACACAAGCAGGGCATTGACGTCACATCGCCGGACCACGTTTATGTTTTCTGCAGGGAGAGCAGCGCAAGCACAGAAGAGGACATGGAGAAAACAGTCATCAGTCGTTGTAATGTGGAAGAGAGTGATGATGAACAGGAGGGGGGAAATGTAAAAGAGATGCAGGTGAAGTTACCTGAACAGCCAGCACGTTCATGTGGGGGCAGCGGTAGCAGTGGGACCACTAGTAGTCATTACAGTAGCTGTGAGAGTGACCATTACACCAGTGCTCTGGATGCTTCCTTACACCCCAGACAGGTTTTACAAAAGGAGGGTTCTTTTGGGGCTAAGTCTGACAAAAACTTTGAGATTTCTACTGACTCTGTTTCTGAATTGACAAGGCGAGATGGAAATCTCACACCTGTTCAACCCCAGATAGGTTCAAAATTTGAAACTATAGAGCATTTACCAGGTATCCTTGATAAACTGACCTTGGATGAAATAAAACACTCAAACAATGATGCATTTGCTTGTAGTGGAGCTGTTGTGGATACTACAAGCAAAGATGATGATGACAAGTTGGCTACAAAACTAACATCACACACCAAATCTGACGATGCAGGTGAGGTATTAGAGGAAATAGCTGACCTTCCATTCACACCCAGTCCATATGTAACTGGCAGGACTCGCTCAAGGTTGAGTCGTTGCTCCCTGAGAACAAGCAGAACGCCTGACAGCCTCCTTGCCACGTCTTCTCTGTTTGAGGAGACCCTACCTACACCAGTTCGAACACGCCGCCAGACACCCAGGTCTCAGAGAAGTGAAGACTATTACAGTTCACCACATGCACCTAATTATACATCATCCTATTCAGGGAGCAGCGCAGGAGGAGACTCAGTGCCTGCAGATTGCCAAGGCACACAGTCCAGCACCCTGAGAGCTGGTTCAAGTGTAAGCAATAGCCAAGCAGATACCTTCATCCTCTCCAACAGCGTAACCGGCAGTGAGACTGAATCACAGACTTTATCTGATACAGTTGTATTGGAGAAAAACGAGGACTATTCAATGGATGCTTATGAAAGAAACCTTGCAGAGATAGTACTTGCTATGCAAGGCCAAGAGAGGGATCTTGATGAAGGTAGGGATTTTATGACAGATGATCTGACAAGTACAGATGAGGCAACAACAAAGGGAGATGTAATTGATGCCCCTGTTGAGGACAGAGTGGACAGCTTAAAAAACGAGGAAGTCTGGATCACTGAGGAATGTAGCTCTCAGCCAGACTCTGTGTCATCTTCATCCAGCTCCAGCTATTTTTCCCCAAGGAGGTCCAGGGAAGACTCTGACCTTCCGTGCACCCCAGGCACAGGATGCACACCCAGGTACAGCATGAGCAGGCTGTCGAGCTGCCGCCGGCCACAGCACCTGGCTAACCTGTCTTACACACCTGGAGGGCGTCCGCTCATTCAGGATCTGGACGAACCAGTGGAGTACCTCTACACTGACACAGAACAGGGCCACAAGTTGATTGAGATCCATGTCCCGCCTACAGCTAACAGCTCACTCAGCTCCAGCATGAGCACCGCCAGCAGTGAGGACACCATCCTTTATGACTGGCACTCCATGCAGACTGACATGATGAGCAACAGAGGCAAGGAGAACCAGAAGCCCCAGATGTTATTACAGAAAGAGAAACATGATGAGGGTGAGGGCAGTTTGTTGCCAGAGACAAAAGGGATAACTGACAAGGAGCTGAGATTGAGGTTAGTGGAGCTGGGGGAGAGTCCAGGTCCTATCAGCAGCCGCACCAGGCCCACCTACATGCGAAGGCTGTGGCGCCTGTTGCAGGAGTCAAACTCACAATCACCGCATCACCAGAAGCAAATAGACCAGCCGCAATCAGGTGACAATCATACTCTTTATTTAAAGTTCTTAATTACTGTTTACCAACCATTACTTGATTACCATTTACCAACTTTGGCTGTATTATTCCTGAATTTGTGGTTTGGGTTGTGAGCAGTTTTTTGGTGAGATGAGGAGTGTGTGAGAAGATAAACATAATATGTTTCTATTTAACTAAATGTTAGTCCCGAAGTAGTGAAATATGTACCATGAAAAATACTTTTAGAAAGAAGTAAATTAAAATGGAAAATTAAACACATTATGTGTATTAAAACTGTTTGGGGGATTCAGTCGCTTTGTGGTTAGATTAGATTAGAGCCGCTGAATGAATGAGGCATATTTATACACTTCATATCATTAGCTTATCATCACTGTCACTTAAACAGCCGTTTTCATTTGTTCTTTTTTTTTTTTTTTAATTCCTGCAGATTTAGGTTACAGTGCAGAATTGCGTCAGGCCCTGCAGACCTTCAAGCTGCCTGATTGTCAGGCAGACGAGCAGGCCTTGTGCCAGCAGTTTGACCAACCAGATCAAAACAGGAAGTGGAGGGAGGGCATCATCAAGTCCAGCTTCAACTACCTTCTGCTCGACCCCAGGTCTGCTGTCTCTCATCTTACTTTGGTGTTGTCCTTTGCTTTCTTGTTGCCAGCCCTATTTTGCATGAAAATGATTTCTACAATCCACTGTTTGTATCTAGAAGGGGACGCTATGAATATTGGAGTGAGTGAGAAGCAATCATTAGACCTATTTCATTTAGACAATGAAGTACCAGTCATGTTGATTTGTCATTGAATTCCTTGGGACTTCACCACGAGGATCAAAACACTGAAACAAACAAGCAAAATACTAGCTGAATTGGCAACAGTGTCTCAGCAGCGACATGTGTTTTAACACACTTCTACAGATTAGGCTACCAAACTAAAACTGATCTAGCAAAACCGGTTAATTGGCTGATTTTATTGATTTTTGAGCTTGAGTTTTAACTACCCATAGCCCTGTAATATTGAACTATAATTGAAGACATAATTAAACGGCTCTTTGTCTTTCTTCTCTGTCAGAGTGACGAAAAACCTCCCATTCCGTAGTCACACCATGACTCCACAGGAGTGTTTCCAGACATTTATCCACTCTGTATTTTATGTGGGCAAAGGAAAACGCTCCCGTCCCTACAGTCACCTGTATGAAGCTTTAGAGTACTACAGAGGCGACAAAACCTCCAAGGTAGGGCAGCATACACCGATCAGTCTTATTTAATTAAAATGAATTTAAAATGAATGAGATATAAAATATTTAGATAAAACATTGACCTTTTTCTTCTGTGTGACAGAAATTGTGCCCCAAAGTGCAGCACATCCTTAATGTGTGGAACGCCGGGCAGGGCGTCATCTCTCTGCACTGCTTCCAGAACGTCATTCCAGTGGAGGCTTACACAAGAGAGGCCTGCATGGTGGAGGCCATGGGTGAGTACAAGCAGGGTGAAACTCATCACCAGTTATCTCTATGAAGTGGCAAACGTTGATATAATCCACTGGGGAACGTCTCAGCTGCTGTTTGTCAGGCTCTTAAATCACCCTGTCAAAGCTTATTTTATTATAATTTTCAGATAATTATTGCTCACATATTAAATATATAATATGACATAAGTAGAGGGACTTAATGACTGGCTGTCAAAAGAGGCTGTATCTCTAAACTTAATTCTACCTTAATCTATCTCAGTTGAAAAATTATTGGAGCAATTAAATAAAGAAGATGCAGGAGACCGATGTGGTTGTTAGGAGCAACATAAGGGACGTCTAAAGGAGACAAAGTGGGGTCATTACAGAATTTTTATTGGTTAAATCCATGTGTGACAGTCTACTCAAACAACAGGTAGCTTTTGTTATTGATACTTTGGGCCATAATCAGGAAAGCATGCTTGGTTTGTTGCTTGTCTATTGTCATAAATGCAGTCATTAGAATGATCAAAAAGTTGACATATGCAACACATTATCTTATATCTGATTGACAGTCTGTGTTAAGCATGTTCTTGAAATGTGATTTTACATATCACGTGACATATATAGCTCTATTTGTCTTGTTTTGTTTTTGAAATGTGCAAGTTCTGACTGTTGCTAAAATCACAATTTCAGTGTCCCTTTTCACTGTTTTTAGGACACATAAGCACATGCAATCTGATTAATACACTAGGCAGCTTATTTTATTAAGCTTATAAGATGTTAATTTTGATAACCTACAGTTTCAGTCTACCAGCATTTTGATAATGTACCATGTTAGGCATTGCTGTTATCTTTTCCAGAGAAGTTTCATGATGACTATACTTATTGTACTAGTGGAGTGTTTTTTCATGTTTGTGATGAGGTGAGCCACAAATAAACACAATTGAAAAAACAAACACAGACAACGTTGTTCTTGTTCCAGCCTTTCATTAACCAACTTACTTCTCCAATCACTTTCCAGGTTTGAAGATGCTCACTAATCAGAAGCGAGGGGATTTCTATGGCGTGGTGTCCAATTGGCAGATGAGGCAAAAACGGGAGCTGGGCATCCATCTGCTCTACCGGGCCATGCAGATCTTCCTGGCTGAGGGTGAGAGACAGCTCAGACCAGCAGATATCAGACAGTAGCGACCCCCACTGGAAAGAGGTTTGAATAGCAGCAAACGACCAATGCACAGAAGGGGAAATATCACTTGTTCAAATTATAAAGCAGCTCTTGGTTGAACAATGTTGCACTCAAAGGTGGGGTGAGGTAATTGTCTTTCTGCTACAAATGAACTCTGATCACTCCCAACCTCAGCAAAGTACATTTTGTCACACATGTGACATCCTTTGTAATATTAGCATCTTTTGAACTCTGTAGTGAAGATCATCTTGCTTGTTTGGGTCCTTTTAAAATCTGTGCTTTTAGTAAATGTGTCACTCAGGGTGGCAGTTGGTCATTAAAAGTGCTGAAAATGTCTCAAATGTCTAAGCATTAAATTGAACTTGTTCATATCTGTAGACATCCTGTAAATGTCAAAGCTGCCTGATTTCTGTTCTGCACTAATTTCATTTTGTATGTATATGTGGATTGGAGATGCATTTTCTCAGATGACACAACAAGTAATGATTCCACAAAAAACTTAAGATGGAGCATTATAATTGCGCATAAAGCAGGTCTTTATGAGTCATGACTAACAAAGACAACAAAGTTGTTTTCCAAAAACATTTTTCTCAGTGGGACGCTTTAATTCTCAACTGCTGTAGTAATAATTACTTTTTCAGATTGATCCACAACCAAATTCAAATATCTTAGGCAGTATAATCAAAGTAACTGGTGCAATGTTACACATAAAAAAGTCAAAACATAATGTCTGAAAATATTTTCCAAAGAGGCTGGGTGAGAGGTATTTACAAAGGAGGCCTGGTAGCTAATCACATTACTTTTGTAGTGTTATAAAGGCCAGTTATTGGTCCTTAGTATGATAGGTTTCATGAATGAAACAACAATGAAGTGTAGAGTTTTAGAAACTTAATGTTTGTTTAAAAGAAATATAATTTGTTTACATGCCTGGATTTCCATTTCATTTACTGTGCCATTTTGTTATTGTTAAAAAATGTATAGCAGGGAAGTCGATGATGTGATAATGTCCAACAGTAATTAGTGTTTGCATGTGTACAGTTTTTAGACATGTTTTGTAGAAACAGGACAGTAGAGTTTGTCAGTAGTACATAAGTGCTTAAAATGTTAATATGTTCAAGTTAGTGGCAGTACTAGTTTGTGATATTTCACATGCTGTGACCAGTGTAGGATATTCACACTGGGGTTGCAGATGTCACAATCTTTTTTGTTGACCGTTCAAATCAAATCAGATTTGTCCATGAAAGTTACATCCAATTTTAACCAATTCATTCAAAACCATTCATTGTATCCTCAGGGTAAAACACATGGCCACTTAAAGGGAAGCTGCACAAAAGGCTTTAAGATTAGCCATTTCAAGCAGAAATTTGTATTTATAAATATATATTTTTTTACATTCTCACCTCCCAGGTTGGCATGAGACCATCATAGAGAGGAGTAAAACCTGATCTTTTGAATTAACTAATGAAAATAATTGATTGGAGATAATTATCTCTATTAATTAAACTTCAAAGCCATTTTTATAGTATACTTATTAAGTGCGTAGACAACTTTTTTCAGATTTTCATAGTTATAAAGCCTCTTCATTGTGATCTGTGTGCATCTATAACTTGTATAAACGATACATGTCATTTCTGGATTAATTAAATGCAATGCTCTTTTTTCATTATGATCATTTACTTTTGCTGTTGCTATGTTTTCCCCCCTTACTTGCAGTCATGTGAAAAAAAATACAGAGGACATAAACCTGAACTGGATGTCTCTTTGGCCTTTTAATGTTCTGTTCCTTGATGTCCCTCTAGTGGACAAAGGAGGTCATTAACTTTTCTCCCAAGTCTAGAAGTAGTAATCAGTATAAAGCTTCTAATCACTATAATCAATTAAAATTAGTGTTTGGTGTCAGTGCTGGGAGCAGTTATTTCATGGAAACCTATAGATTCTTTGTATGTTTAACACCCCTATTTAACAGGAATGTTGATGTAATTTATTTTCACAAGTTTAGGTTTATTTTGATGTTTACCATTTTGCCAACAAGGGCTTCAGTTGCCTCAATCCTACAAAAAAAAAAAAAAAAACATTTTACGTGTTAATACTGTGCTTGTAATTGCTTTGCAAGAACAAGTTTCTCTTCTTGTTCAAAGATGCACATCTAATTTAGGCATGATGGCATCCAGTTACTGTTATCATGACTCATTCAGTTTCATAGAGCTTTAGCTTCTTGGTAATGGTTAGCCGATATTTTTTTACAAACATAATTGTGGTTTATACCGTAAACAACATAAATGTCCTTGTGCGTGTCTTATGTCAGCACTGAGCCTCTGTGACTTAACTGACATTAAATTACCTCACTGAGCAAAGCTAGATATCTCATCTGTATAATTGGTTTTTCATGCACAAATGTCACAATATGTACTCTTTTAAGATAACTGTCCTGAAAATGTACAGAATAAATATTGGTGATACTGTACATTTAATGTAATGCAGGGCTGTTTTGAAAGCATAAAAATTACAGTTATGACCGTTATGTGGCTGAAACTAAAAGACCATGTGAAAAAAAGGGGGTTTTCCAGTTTCACCAATAATGTTCTTCTTTTTTGCTGGTCAAGCAGTAGCAGCACTCTTCACTTCACAATACTGTTTGGGTACTTTCCTGCAGACTTTTTCCAAGGTAGAACAGCATATCTCACAAACAAGCTTCATACTCAAACAGCAGTCAGTTATCTATTGGTGTTTTAGCAGCACACTTTTAGCATTTACTGTCTTGTTTTAATTACTTGTAATTGTCTCATTCAGTGGAAAAAAACAAAACAATGAGCTTAGCAGAAACACACACACACACACACACTTACACAAAAGGGGACAAAGTGCAGACTTTGCAAAATATATTCTGCTCATTAAAAATACAAAGAATTAAAACCTAATTTAGTGAAATTACAAGATGTCTAAAATTGTATTTTACCAAATGTGTTCTGAATTAAGCATGCTGGATAAGCAGCTGGTTTTAACTTGTTTTGGAGTAAAACTATTTTATATTAATTTTACACTAACATTACATCCCTCCTCTTACATTTGAATTGAAATAAAAATTTTATGCAAAATAAAATGATGGAGAATTGGAATGTCCTTTCATAGTAGCCCTGGTTAAACTGAGCTCTGTGTGAATTCCGACAGTGTGAACAGGCAAGATTAAGAGTGAGAAAGTCAGCTTCTTGTAAAGGTTATCATCATGTGCTGCAAGTTGTTTTGATTTGAACTGTGCTGACTGTTCAAACGGCTTGTTGGGGCTGTGCGCGTGCATTTATGTTATAACTGTACTGTTGTTTTTATGTTGTGTGTGAGAATTGGTGACTAATCTGTTGAATCAAAAACACATTTCTATAGAGTGTACATATTTCCTGCAGAAAAAAATATCTAAGACAACTTTCAGTAATTATTTTAGTAATTTACAGTATATTTATATAGGCCTATTACTTTATCCCCCAGTTATGTTAAAACATTGTGAGTGTAAAGAATATTTGTAAATAGCATACAAGACAACAAATACTTCAGTAAAATTTGAATGGTTGTTCTAATATTATTGAAATCTTGTATGATTCAAAAGCACAAACCAAAGATGAGAGATGTTTAAATAAAGTAGCTAATAATTAGTAGTAATACTAAATGTTTGCTGTATTTAAATATGCATCACATCAGTGGTGTGATGCTTTAATCAATAGGAAAAATCTAATGCAGATAGGTTTACTCTTCTGAATGTGTAAAGGAAAGGGCCATGACTGTAATCACTTTCACATCTCCTCTAACCAAAGAAGAACGATCAAATGAAAAAATACCTACCATATCACTGAGGGCAGAACTTGTGGCAATTTATTCGATAAACTACACCAGATCAAATGGCATACGGTATTATAACAATCAGGAATACACAGTAAAGTTGTAGAGTTTCATGGTTCTTTAATGTTTTGTCCTACAGAAAAACATATAAAACATGAATGAAAAGCAGGTACATATTTTAACACATAATATAAATAGCTTTGTTCCACACCACATTCAAGATATTCAAGTTCTTGTTCCACCAAACTGATTTCAACAGTAATTAAACCAATTTAATATATTTACATCTACATCTTTTGGTGGTCTACCTTGTGGTGAAAAAAATACATAATTTTAATGACTAAATCCTTTTTATTCCAAAAAGGTCAATCATTTTAGCATGCATCTGTTCATAATTCAACACATTTTTTTTTTTCATGTATTATTTACAACAACTAAATCATTTATCAAACCTTAGATGCAAGGCGAGCCATACATTCTTGGTATATTTTTCTTTAAAGGTCATTTTTTTTCCCTAACTATCTCTTGCATCTTTATTCTTCTTCCTCCTGCTGCTGTAGCCAGACTCGGACCCCTCCGCCCCAGCTGGCGTGATCGAGATGCAATCTGAACTGCCTGTCAATTCACACCGCCAGTGTGCGCCTGTGTTTGGTGGGAGGCGAAGGGGTTGGGGTTGGGGGTGGGTGTGTGCTGGCGGAGAAATAAATAATGCCATCATCAGCATATCGTGATGCTATTCCTTGTGACGGTTGGATGAAATCTGGGACACAGTTGCATTCATCGTTCAGTGAGCTCTTCCACACAGTTAAACCCACCGACAGCAATGAATGTTGATTGTGACCTTTGCTGTGGTTTGGAAGCTGGAAGTAGTTTTTTACTTGTTTGTTTTGTGGAGGAGGGACGCAGCGCTCTTCATGTGATTGGTCAAGGAGTCATTTGCCATGCCTGTGTGCAGGTTTCTGCACGTGTCTGACTTCTTTTCTCTTCTTTTCTGAGACGCAGAGTGACAAAGCCTGGCCACAGGGTACAATCAACGGTCGATGGTTTTTTCAATTTAGCTCAAACTCACCGACAGCGTTGAATGTTCACTGGGGCGAGCACAGACCTGATGGTGACCAGAGATGACAGTCTGCTTAAAGATGCAGAGGCAGTGAGTCTTAAGTGTGGGCGGAGAGGCTTCTAACTCTCTCCCTTCATGCTAAATCCCCCTTTTTTCATTCTCTGAGCACGGAGCACACTAAAAGAATCATGAGTGTTTTACCATGCTCTCCATTTTGGCACATCTACATCTATATCTATAGACTTAAAGAAGGGAACAATAATACCATATCTATTTGTACTGGAGGTCTTTCATTCAGCTTTAAACATGAACAAAACCTGCTGCTACATATACATGCATACATCACACTGCTTTTTCCCTACATTCTTTGCACCAAGTGTCGGCCATTTACACACTGTACCTGAGGATAAGAGACAGAAAAGCATTTATATCAAGGAACAAACATGATAAGATATACATCAAATGCAATTAATTATTAAACTGCCGCCTCCTCTGCTCTCCACTACCGCAGCTAAAAAGTAGCAGAGCTGGCTGTGCCCTACTTCTTCTTAAATCCTGGCAAAGGCAACATTTGATTGTCGCCAAATGACACACGGTCATTATGACACTAAAGACATTCTTAATGTATGGGAACAAATTTTATTTCACTATAAGTAACAGTTAGAAGAGGGAAGTCATCTTGAAACTCATGACTCATAGTGGGTTTTAGTAAACACAAGCACCTGGGCGGAGGCTGCAGCCAGTCATCATAGGCTGTATTGAAGCATCGTGGTGCAGCCTCTAGAGAGACACTAGCATGCCTTGAGGGCTTCATGCAAGGTGGAAGCTGAGGAAGACACTGGGTATGAAACCGTCAACTCACCCAGATCAATAGCATCTGTTGTTTTCACTATGATGTGTCACTGTGGCTGAAGACTGGGTGTTTTTCTATGGTTTTCTTCTCGCGCTAATACCAGTAAAGAAACTGTCCAGCAGCTTGCATGAAAGATTTTATTACGCAGTGTTTAATCAGAGCTGCTCATCATGGAAAAAAAAAAAAAAAGTGCAGAGTTTGTGAGAAGCACAAAAATAAAATGCCACAGAGCTGCTGTAGCATTAGATACGATGTGACAAAGCTGTGGCAGTGAGTCAAGATGTGGTCAGATGATAAATATGGTGTTGGGACACTTTTACTGGACAGGATAAGGACTGACTAAGACGATGTGGTGGATATCTCATCTACCGCCTAATACTTTTTTCACACAGAAAACAGAGTTAAAATAACACTGTGTCCAGTCTTTACTATAAAGGAGCAACACACTAAGTAGTAATAATTGAAGATTTTTTAAAAGTTTTCTACCACAAGCCTGACAGCAGAGAATGTGCCGCCTCTCTTCTCTCCTTTAGATCACAAGAGCTGTTTCTGCTGTCATTTCCTGTGCATCTCAGTTAATGTATTCTTCTGAAAAGCTTGTCAGTTGTGAGCAAAAACTACATCATAACTAAAAATACTTCAACCAAGTAAAAAAAAAGAAAAGAAAAGAAAAACAGTTTGTTTGCTGCTGATACGTCTCGCAAGCTCAGACCAAAAAGCACAGTCCTTGCTGCGAGGGACACCGCTAACTCAGCCTCTCTATACTCTCCCGAACCGTGATTTGAGTGACAGTGTTGGAATTGACAGAAGTGGATGAGAAGGAATGCTGCTTTATAAGGTCTTCTCTGGCCGCAGGACGAGGGTGACAGTAGGAAGAAAGATCCAGGACACGCAACTAGAGAGAGCAGGGCCCTGAGCTGACAATGTTGCCCTAATCTGAATGACAAGGTCTGCACATCAGCCCTCAAACCAGACTGGGGTGGGTGGAGGGGGTGAGAGAGCTTGGGGGGAGAGAGGAGGAAGAAAGGGGAGAGCAAGAGGAATAAGAAGGGAGGAGGGAGAGGGCAGACAAGGGTGTCCTTCCTTCAAACATGCTGGCCTTAATGGCACGGACAGCTCTGACATTTAACCACTGAATCATTTTTAGATAAGTGGATGTGGTGGGGAGAGATGTGACTTGTAAAAATTTCAGGAGGCGTTTTTCAAGCTAAATATAAAAAGCTTTGAAAAAGACAAGAACAAAACCTCAGCCAGGGAATAATGTTGATCACAGAACATGGTTGATCTTCCTAATGAGTGAAACAACTTCAATTCAAGGACAAGAGTAGATTACAGAGAGGAGAAGAAGTTGGTGACTTTAAGAGGCAGTGAATTGCTGGATCCATGCAGAAGTGAACTGAAAGCCCTTATTTCATAACTCCTGCAACTCTTAAGCAACAACATAACCCACAGTTGGTTCAGAGAAGCTACTCGGTGGCCAACACTAGGAGACCACAAGTGTAGCGGTCATCTCCCAAATGGGAATTAGTATGAATGTGATACAGGATACCACAGATAAAGGCCACACATGCTGAGCAGCATGTGAATGACAGAAAGCTATAAAATCTAAAAATGTCAAAGCTGCTCTGAGGAGCGCTAACAACAGAAAACTAGCAGAACAAGTTTGCGTAACAGATACTGTCAAAGTTTCACAATTAGTGCTGAGGACCCTGTCATAACACCATCGTAATTCCAGAAAGACATCATACAGGAGGTGATCGAGTTACTCCAAAATAAAAGAACCATCTGCACTTGATATCACAGTAGCGTGTGAAAGTGCTGATCTTTTTTTTTTAATGTCAAATGTCCTTTCATCGCCTGAGGTAAAGGAGGAATGTTGGGCTTAAAAAATGTGGCGTAAGAGCATTTTTTCTCATCTGTGAAACAAGGTTTGTTTCATAAAATAATAACTGAAAAAGAAAAAAGATTAAAAAAAAAAAAAAAACCTTAAATGTGGTTATAAAACTCACTACATATAATATCCACATCCTCTTTTGTTTTTCAGATTTAAAGTTCTTTAAAAGCAAAAAAGTTTTTAATGCACTTTATATGGGAAAAGCTGGGTAGTCACAATTCAAATTTTAAGTGACACAAATGTCAAACATTTAGTATTTTAATCAATGCCAAAAACATCTGCTTGATGTCAAGAGTTAAAATATTTTGTGACACTGAAGCTATTCAGATCAGAAAAAGAAATTTCAGCAGACAGTTTGTGTTCAGGCTTTAAAATGTGGTTTGCATAAACACACACACGCACACACACACACACCTCACAGTGGAAACCCCAGTTTCTGTCTTTCTCCCACCTTCAGTCGCTCGCTCTGTCTCTCAGGAGGGGGAGGACATTCCTGGCGCGGGTGCTGTGAGTTGTTGCTCTCTGCCTGCAGGTACAGACCAGCCTCCTCTGTCTGCCTGTCTGCAGATATCATACCGCAACGTGATCTGTTTAGCTGCCTGACTTAATGCTCACCTGCTCGCGCGCCTCCGGCTCTGTGTTTCTGTGTGTGTGTGTTTGTGTGAGTGTGTGTGTTGACTTCTTCCGTCGCCTCACAGCTGGAATGGCGTCTCCCACTTTATCAGCTGCCCTGCGATTACAGACACATACACACAGAATGATAGAATTTAGACTTTTACCACAATGGCCAGATATTTACAAATTTAAACACAATCAATCTTCTAGCAAACAATATGCAGTCAACAAGAAAATACACAGACACACACACACATACACGCGCTGACAAGCTGGATTAGAAAAAAATGGGGATGATTACAGTACTTGCCAGAATTTATCAAAACTAGCAATACTTGTTTCACACATTTAATTTCTATATGTTTCAATCTGTACAGGGTCTTTACATCTCAAAAAGTAGAGGAAAGGGTTGAATTCCCTCCCGATGCTGAAACCGGGTTCCCTCCTCCTGTGTTATTTTTCGTTATTTCATCCTTAGGTTGGTTGTCAGAGCACTGACAGATACAGGCTGACGTCTACAACCATGCTCACGCAAACACACACAGACACACTTGAGGAGGGGTCTGAGTCCAGCTGGAGGTGGTCTCCTGCCAAACCTGCAGGCAGGCTGCCTGTATTCATAATCATCACACACACGCTGATTGGAACTGACAGGACACACACACACACACACACACACACACACACACACACAGCTGAGAGAAAATATCTACTAGTGGGTAAATCAATATTTCAAGGGCAACCTGCTATCCTAAAAATTTTATAACAAGAAACTATTTTGCTGCTGCTGGTGCATTATTCTGTCTTTGACTTCCTTTTCTTTCTGCTAATTCATCTACTATCACACTGTGCATTTAGACAAAAAAAAATGGGATGGCGGTTGTGAAAACAGAAATAGAGGTGGATGTGTAGGAAAGACAACCACAATTGATGTAGACTAGCAGCAGTGAGTAATGTCATGAGAGAGGAGCAGAGTGGGGAGAAAAAGCGAGAAGTGAATAATAGCCAATAGGCTGGGAGAGCGACAGGAGTGAGAGAGATGGAGGAAGAGTGCCTCTCTCTCACACAAACACACACACACACACACACACACACACACACACATATACACAAAGCAGAGAGAGACTCCGCAGGGCGCCAAATAATAACCTTCCTTGTCATTATCATCGCCTAGCCAAACCGCTCTCCACTCCTCCTCCACCTCCTTCCGTCCTCAACACAATCATTGCCCTATCGTTTACAGTGTGCTGCTAAATGGGAACATCAATAGACACATCCATTAGCAGTGCGAGTCCTTTCGTCTCTGATTCTCAAGTGCTTTAATAGCCGGCACACACACAGGCGCTCTCATGCTGCACTTCGGCCGACTGTTAACCAAGCTAGCCCCGCGCAGGCACAGCCAAACTGATGGAGTGTGTCATTACAGCTGGTTAGTAGCACGGTCGCTGTGAGGGTGGCGCCATCACTTAACCTGGAGCTGCAAACCAAGATGATGGGGCTGCTTTCTGATTTAAGTAGCTTTACCTACAAGCAGCAATATCCTCCTTTCATTTATATATTTTACCCATGTCTTTGCTGCTATAAACAACCCTGCTGTCAATTTTTGTGATGTAATCTTTATGCATTACCAATTTATCACAAAATCTGTTTCACTGCAGTCTTTCCTTTGCAGCAATCACTACTCATGATAACTACCAAGTTTCTCTTCTATTTATTGCAAACAAACTGCTGTGTCTTTAGGGAAAAAATATTCTTTGGGAAAGACCTGCCAGACATCGGGCATTCAAATCTCAAATGTGCATAGGATGAAATACTACTGTGTTGTCCATGAGTGATAGTAGTCAAACATTAGCATTTATTTGAAAGGTCACGGGAAATGTTAGACCACATTTAAATGACTCTATCACTGACATCAGACCAAAGTCTTACGTCAAAGAGTAGTACAATTGCATTTTTGCATGCCTCAGTGTGATAAGCTGGTAATATACTGGACAGAGCGATGGATATTAATTATGTCTTTTGTTTATTTATGAGTTGTTGTGTTCAAAACATACCATAGAACACACAAACACAAAGAGTTTATGAATGTAATTTGCAAAGGCCCACAAATAAAAACTAATCAATACAAAAAGGCCAATCTTATTTTTGGACTGCATTAATACCTTGTTAACCTCAATCTGAACTATAGCCACTGTAACTCTAGATGCAAATTAACATGGGCGGCTGTTTGACAGTTTAATGAACATCAAAATAAGCCCAACCCGAACCCATCCAAAAGAGTGGCAGAATGAGAAAAAGATAAGGAGGGACAAGAAGGGCAAATGCAGCACTTCAGAGGGAGGGCTTCCCACAATGCCGCCTCACACACTGTAATTTCAGCACACATGGTTTTTTTTTGTTTTTTTTTTTGGAGGG